>NC_068457.1:19513337-19615837 GCF_023373465.1 Oncorhynchus keta | reverse complement strand
ACGGAGGAATAAAGTGATGACATTTACAGTGACAGACGAGACTGGAGAGAGACTGGAGAGAGAGAGAGAGAGAGAGAGAGAGAGAGAGAGAGAGAGAGAGAGAGAGAGAGAGAGAGAGAGAGAGAGAGAGAGAGAGAGAGAGAGAGAGAGAGAGAGAGAGAGAGAGAGAGAGAGAGAGAGAGAGAGAGAGAGAGAGAGAGAGAGAGAGAGAGAGAGAGAGAGAAGCCCAGTGTTTAGCTTGAGGAATTTGATATTTAAAAGACACGGCCTGTGATAATTAAAAGTGGACACGTCTTTAGTAGAGTTGGGGCCTGTCATTAATAATGACAGAGGGAGAGCAGGTATCTGTTGGATCTTAATGAACCACAGAACAGTCCAGGAAGCTCACATGAAGCAGGCCTGCTTGGGATACAGTCATAGCCTATGGGGATGCATGTTTTCAAAGTGGACAACAACAAAGTGGTGACAAACATACTGTTGCAATTATCACGCAAAATATGAATCAATCAATTACTTAGTAAAGTAATATATTACAAGTAATTCTGTCTAAGAAGTGGGATAAAACCAAAGAGAATGATCCAAGTTAAAATACCCCAACAAGGAAACAACAGGATAGCCAGTGGGTCTCTTTATATCGATGCTCTGTCAAGCGTTGCGTAACATTTTGGTCGCCATGCGGCGGCGAGCATCAAATGACCTCAACCACGGGACAGGAAGTGTTTACCAGCACGGCGTCACATTAACCCAGCATGCATTGGGGTGGCGTGTTCAGTGTTCTGTGGATCATCGGCAGAAGAAAATGGAAAAGAGACGAGCCAACAGCAGAGGGGGTAAAGTGGAGAGGAAATATCCATCCATGCTTCCACCAGGGGCCGTGTACCAGTGTTAAAACTCTCTCTCTCTCTCTCTCTCTCTCTCTCTCTCTCTCTCTCTCTCTCTCTCTCTCTCTCTCTCTCTGTGTCTCTTTATCTCTCACTGTCTCTTTCCCTCTTTCTTTCTCTGTGTGTTGGGGAGTCTAGAAGAGTGGAGGGGTAGGGGGAAGGGGGAAGGAGGGGTACAGTAATTGCGCCCGTGAAGTGAGAATGATTGCTTTTTATTGTCCTTTGTCCCGACAGGTTGGAACGGCGTAGGTATTACATATCCTGTGAATGTTGAAGGGAGAGGGGAAGAGGAACAAAACGTCTGAGGAAAGTTAGACTGTCGGGTTCTCTCTCTCTCTCTCCTGACTGACTGACTGACTCAGGTGGGTTTCACATTCAGCCTGAATGCCGAGGGAGATGGAAGATAGCAGGCTCCCTCTCCTCTCTCTGCCCTCTCTCTCCTCTCTCTGCTCTCTTTCTCTCTCTCTCTCCTCTCTCTGCCCTCTCTCTCCCCTCTCTCTGCTCTCTTTCTCTCTCCTCTTTCTGCTCTCTTTCTCTCCCTCTCTCCTCTCTCTGCTCTCTTTCTCTCTCCTCTTTTTGCTCTCTTTCTCTCTCTCTCTCCCCTTTCTGCTCTCTCTCCTCTCTCTGCTCACTCTCTCTCCCTCTCTCAATTCAATTCAATTCAATTCAAGGGATTTATTGGCATGGGAAACGTGTTAACATTGCCAAAGCAAGTGAGGTAGATAATATACAAAGTGAATATATAAAGTGAAAAACAACAAAAATTAACAGTAAACATTACACATACAGAAGTTTGAAAACAGTAAAGACATTACAAATGTCATATTATATATATACAGTGTTTTAACAATGTACAAATGGTTAAAGGACACAAGATAAAATAAATAAGCATAAATATGGGTTGTATTTACAATGGTGTTTGTTCTTCACTGGTTGCCCTTTTCTCGTGGCAACAGGTCACAAATCTTGCTGCTGTGATGGCACACTTTGGAATTTCACCCAGTAGATATGGGAGTTTTTCAAAATTGGATTTGTTTTCGAATTCTTTGTGGATCTGTGTAATCTGAGGGAAATATGTCTCTCTAATATGGTCATACATTGGGCAGGAGGTTAGGAAGTGCAGCTCAGTTTCCACCTCATTTTGTGGCCAGTGAGCACATAGCCTGTCTTCTCTTGAGAGCCATGTCTGCCTACGGCGGCCTTTCTCAATAGCAAGGCTATGCTCACTGAGTCTGTACATAGTCAAAGCTTTCCTTAATTTTGGGTCAGTCACAGTGGTCAGGTATTCTGCCGCTGTGTAGGGCCAAATAGCATTCTAGTTTGCTCTGTTTTTTTGTTAATTCTTTCCAATGTGTTAAGTAATTATCTTTTTGTTTTCTCATGATTTGGTTGGGTCTAATTGTGCTGTTGTCCTGGGGCTCTGTAGGGTGTGTTTGTGTTTGTGAACACAGCCCCAGGACCAGCTTGCTTAGGGGACTCTTCTCCAGGTTCATCTCTCTGTAGGTGATGGCTTTGTTATGGAAGGTTTGTGAATCGCTTCCTTTTAGGTGGTTGTAGAATTTAACGTCTCTTTTCTGGATTTTGATAATTAGTGGGTATCGGCCTGATTCTGCTCTGCATGCATTATTTGGTGTTTTACGTTGTACACGGAGGATATTTTCGCAGAATTCTGCGTGCAGAGTCTCAATTTGGTGTTTGTCCCATTTTGCGAAGTCTTGGTTGGTGAGCGGACCCCAGACCTCACAACCATAAAGGGCAATGGGCTCTATGACTGATTCAAGTATTTTTAGCCAAATCCTAATTGGTATGTTGAAATGTATGTTTCTTTTGATGGCATAGAATGCCCTTCTTGCCTTGTCTCTCAGATCGTTCACAGCTTTGTGGAAGTTACCTGTGGCGCTGATGTTTAGGCCAAGGTATGTATAGTTTTTTGTGTGCTCTAGGGCAACAGTCTCTAGATGGAATTTCTATTTGTGGTCCTGGTGACTGGACCTTTTTTGGAACACCATTATTTTGGTCTTACTGAGATTTACTGTCAGGGCCCAGGTCTGACAGAATCTGTGCATAAGATCTAGGTGCTGCTGTAGGCCCTCCTTGGTTGGTGACAGAAGCACCGGATCATCCGCAAACAGCAGACATTTGACTTCGGATTCTAGCAGGGGGAGGCCGGGTGCTGCAGACTTTTCTAGTGCCCGCGCCAATTCGTTGATATATATGTTGAAGAGGGTGGGGCTTAAGCTGCATCCCTGTCTAACCCCACGACCCTGTGTGAAGCAATGTGTGTGTTTTTTGCCAATTTTAACCGCTCTCTCTCTCTCTGGCCCTTTAGCGATCTCATAGAGAGTGCACTGCAGTTCACTATCAGTACACTACAGCACTCCGTGGTACCTGTCATTGGAGTTCACTTTGTTCAAGTCATGCTTTGTCTATAGCAGTTGCGGTCGTTTCCATTTAAGACGAGGGAAGACAGTTTAATTTTTCATTTCTATTACAGCATATTGGATGTCTGTAATTCATATTCCATGAACAAAGTTCAATGTAACATTGATAAGTTTAGGCTACTACATGACACTAATTTGCATGTACCCATCATGAGGTTGGAGTAATGAGGGTGACATACTTACACATTCAGCACCTGCCTTGCACACTCTTACCTGCATCTAGCTGATCGGGGATGTAATCATTAGTCCAAACATTAGTCAAAAGCAAGTTTTGATTGGACAAATTCAGGTAAGTCCATCCCCATTTAAGAAACGTTTTGCTAAATAATCAGTGGAATGAATGCACCCCTGATCACCCACACACGCAGTTCACTTTCATAGAAGCCACATACAGCATCATCCCTTTCCTTGTTTTATAATTCCTTCTCACATCTACGCGCTCTTCTCCTCTCTCCTTTTCCCTTCGCTTGTGGACTTCAGTGCCCAACGCAACAGCTGTCTGTGACCAGGTGGAAAAACCTCCCCAAGCCTAAACTTCATACCATAAACATTCTTCTTTAAGGTTGCAGCCCCTATCATCACCCAGCCTATCACTCACCTTTTTATCTCTCTCCTTCCCATTGCTTGGAAGGCAGCCACGATGCATCCTTTATTTAAAGGGGGAGATCAAGTCTAGTCGATTGATGTCTATAGTATTCTCTCTGGCCTGCAATCTGGTTTCCACTCAGGTTATGGATGTGTCACTGCAACTTTAAAGGTCCTAAATGATGTCACCATTGCCCTTGATTCTAAGAAATGTTGTGCTGCTATGTTTATTGACCTGGCCAAAGCTTTTGATACGGTAGACCATTCCATTCTTGTGGATCGGCTAAGGGGTATTGGTGTTTCTGAGGGGTCTTTGGCCTGCTTTGCTAACTACCTCTCTTATAGAGCAAGTAGCACTTGGAACAAGCTGCAAAAAAACAGTCAAACTAGACAGTTTTCTCTTCATTTAAAAGCTCAATCATGGACACTCTTACTGACACTTGTGGCTGCTTCAGGTGATGTATTGTTGTCTCTACCTTCTTTGTGCGGTTGTCTGTGCCCAACATTGCTTGTATCATGACTGTGCTGCTGCCTGGTTGCTACCGTGTTGTTGTCATGTTGTGTAGCTACCGTGCTATGTTATCATGTGTTGCTGCCATGCTGTGTTGTTGTCTTAGGTCTCTTTATGTAGTGTTGCTGTGTCTCTCTTGTCATATGTTTTGTCCTACATTTTATTTTGAACTCCAGCCCCTGTCCCCGCAGGAGGCCCTCTGCCTCTAGGTAGGTCGTCCTTGTAAATAAGAATTTGTGCTTAACTGACTTGCCTAGTTAAATAAAGGTAATATCCCAAATAAATAAATAACCGCAACACATCGGTGTCCCCATATTAGCTAGTGACATAGTAAACATGGCTACCAGATCTAAAGGGTAGCAGACACATACACAAACATCAGTGGTGGAAAAAATACCTAAATAGTTATACTTGAGTAAATGTAAAGATACCTAAATAGTTATACTTGAGTAAATGTAAAGATACCTAAATAGTTATACTTGAGTAAATGTAAAGATACCTAAATAGAAAATGACTCAAAAGTGAAAGTCACCCAATAAAATACTACTTGAGTAAAAGTCTAAAAGTATGTTTTAAGTATACTTAAGTATCAAAAGTAAATGTAATTGCTAAAATATAAAGTATAAATAATTTCAAAGTCCTTATATTCAGCAAACCAATGGCACCATTTTCAAATGTTTGTATTTATGGATAGCCAGGGCCACACTCCAACACTCAGACATAATTTACAAACTAAGCACATCTGTTTAGTGAGTCCGCCGGATCAAAGGCATTAGGGATGACCAGGGATGTTCTTTTGATAAGTACGTGAATTGGACCATTGTCCTGTCCTGCTAAGCATTCAACATGTAATGAGTACTTTTGGGTGTCAGGGAAACATTTTTTAATTTTTTTTAAATTTAAATTGATTTTACTAGGCAAGTCAGTTAAGAACAAATTCTTATTTTCAATGACGGCCTAGGAACAGTGGGGGTTAACTGCCTGTTCAGGGGCAGAATGACAGATTTGTACCTTGTCAGCTCAGGGATTTGAACTTGCAACCTTCCGGTTACTAGTCCAACGCTCTAACCACTAGGCTACCCTGAAGTAAAAGTAAAAGTTCACAAAAAATATAAGTAGTAAAGTACAGATACCCCCAAAAACAACTTAAGAAACATTTGACATAGAAACACTGGATTTTCTGCATGTTTTTTTTTATAAAGATGATTAATTATGAAATTATGAAATATATAAATAACATTCCACCCATGAGCCCACTAGGTCATTTGACTGCATTAAAGTATTTTTATTTATGTACTTTACACCCCATAGTCCATACTCCATACCCTATACTCCATAGTCCATACTCCATACCCTATACTCCATAGTCCATACTCCATACCCTATACTCCATAGTCCATACTCCATACCCTATACTCCATAGTCCATACTCCATACCCTATACTCCATACCCTATACTCCATAGTCCATACTCCATACCCTATACTCCATAGTCCATACTCCATACCCTATACTCCATAGTCCATACTCCATACCCTATACTCCATAGTCCATACTCCATACCCTATACTCCATAGTCCATACTCCATACCCTATACTCCATAGTCCATACTCCATACCCTATACTCCATAGTCCATACTCCATACCCTATACTCCATAGTCCATACTCCATACCCTATACTCCATAGTCCATACTCCATACCCTATACTCCATAGTCCATACTCCATACCCTATACTCCATAGTCCATACTCCATACCCTATACTCCATAGTCCATACTCCATACCCTATACTCCATAGTCCATACTCCATACCCTATACTCCATAGTCCATAGTCCATAGTCAATACCCTATACTCCATAGTCCATAGTCCATAGTCAATACCCTATACTCCATAGTCCATAGTCAATACCCTATACTCCATAGTCCATAGTCAATACCCTATACTCCATAGTCCATAGTCAATACCCTATACTCCATAGTCCATACTCCATACCCTATACTCCATAGTCCATACTCAATACCCTATACTCCATAGTCCATACTCCATACCCTATACTCCATAGTCCATACTCCATACCCTATACTCCATAGTCCATACTCCATACCCTATACTCCATAGTCCATACTCCATACCCTATACTCCATAGTCCATACTCCATACCCTATACTCCATAGTCCATACTCCATACCCTATACTCCATAGTCCATACTCCATACCCTATACTCCATAGTCCATACTCCATACCCTATACTCCATAGTCCATACTCCATACCCTATACTCCATAGTCCATACTCCATACCCTATACTCCATAGTCCATACTCCATACCCTATACTCCATAGTCCATACTCCATACCCTATACTCCATAGTCCATAGTCCATAGTCCATAGTCAATACCCTATACTCCATAGTCCATAGTCCATAGTCAATACCCTATACTCCATAGTCCATAGTCAATACCCTATACTCCATAGTCCATAGTCAATACCCTATACTCCATAGTCCATAGTCAATACCCTATACTCCATAGTCCATAGTCAATACCCTATACTCCATAGTCAATACCCTATACTCCATAGTCCATAGTCAATACCCTATACTCCATAGTCCATAGTCAATACCCTATACTCCATACCTTATACTCCATACCCTATACTCCATAGTCCATAGTCCATACCCTATACTCCATAGTCCATACTCCATACCCTATACTCCATACTCCATACTCCATACTCCATAGTCCATACTCCATACCCTACACTCCATACCTACACTCCACACCCTATACTCCATAGCCCATACTCCATACTCAACAGTCCATACTCCATACCCTATAGTCCATACCCTACAGACCATACTCCATACTCTATACTCTATACCCCATACTCCATAGTCCATACTCCATACCCTATAGTCCATACTCCATACTTCATAGTCCATAGTCCATACTCTATACTCTATACTCTATACTCTATACTCTTTTCTCCATAGTCCATTGTCCATAGTCCATAGTCCATACTCCATACTCCATACCCTATCATCCATACCCCGTAGTCCATACTCCATACCTTATAGTCCATACTCCATACCCTATAGTCCATACCCTATAATCCATACTCCATACCCTATAATCCATACCCTATAGTCCATACTCCATACCCTATAGTCCATACTCCATACCCTATAGTCCATACCCTATAGTCCATACTCCATACCCTATAGTCCATACTCCATACCCTATAGTCCATACTCCATACTTCATAGTCCATAGTCCATACTCTATACTCTATACTCTATACTCTATACTCTATACTCTATACTCCATAGTCCATTGTCCATAGTCCATACTCCATACTCCATACTCCATACCCTATCATCCATACCCTATAGTCCATACTCCATACCTTATAGTCCATACTCCATACCCTATAGTCCATACCCTATAATCCATACTCCATACCCTATAATCCATACCCTATAGTCCATACTCCATACCCTATAGTACATACTCCATACCCTATAGTCCATACTCCATACCCTATAGTCCATACCCTATAGTCCATACTCCATACCCTATAGTCCATACCCTATAGTCCATACTCCATACCCTATAGTCCATACCCTATAGTCCATACTCTATACCCTATAGTCCATACTCCATACCCTATAGTCCATACTCCATACCCTCTAGTCCATACCCTATAGTCCATACTCCATACCCTATAGTCCATACTCCATACCCTATAGTCCATACCCTATAGTCCATACTCTATACCCTATAGTCCATACTCCATACACTATAGTCCATACTCCATACCCTATAGTCCATACTCCATACCCTATAGTCCATACTCCATACCCTATAGTCCATACTCCATACCCTATAGTCCATACTCCATACCCTATAGTCCATACTCCATACCCTATAGTCCATACTCCATACCCTATAGTCCATACTCCATACCCTATAGTCCATACTCCATACCCTATAGTCCATACTCCATACCCTATAGTCCATACTCCATACCCTATAGTCCATACCCTATAGTCCATACTCCATACCCTATAGTCCATACCCTATAGTCCATACTCTATACCCTATAGTCCATACTCCATACCCTATAGTCCATACTCCATACCCCTTGCTCCATAGTCCATACTTCAATAAATCTTATATTCTGTGTAGTTACGTGCAAATGACAGCATTACACAATGAAATAAGGTGCAGGCCAGGCAGCAGGCTGTTAGCCATTCTGCCAGCTTAGTGGAGTCTGCAACCAGCACAGTCATTGTAGTCAGCTCAGCTATCCCTATTGAGAACGTGTCTGTGCCTCGACCTGGGTTGAGCAAAACTAATCATGGCGGTGTTCACCTTAGCAATCTCACTAGGATAAAGACCTCCTCCATTCCTGTCATTATTGAAAGAGATCATCTCAAAATAGGGCTACTTAATGTTAGATCCTTTACTTCAAAGGCAATTATAGTCAATGAACTAATCACTGATCATAATCTTGATGTGATTGGCCTGACTGAAACATGGCTTATGCCTGATGAATTTACTGTGTTAAATGAGGCCTCATCTCCTGGTTACACTAGCGACCATATCCCCCGTGCATCCCGCAAAGGTGGAGGTGTTGCTAACATTTACAATAGCAAATTTAAATTGACAAAAAAATATATATTTTGAGCTTCTAGTCATGAAATCTATGCAGCCTACTCAATCACTTTTTATAGCTACTATTTACAGGCATCCTGGGCCATATACAGTGTTTCTCACTGAGTTCCCTGAATTTCTATCGGACCTTGTAGTCATAGCAGATAATATTCTAATTTTTGGTGACTTTAATATTCACATGGAAAAGTCCACAGACCCACTCCAAAAGGCTTTCGGAGCCATCATTGACTCCGTGGGTTTTGTCCAACATGTCTCTGGACCTACTCACTGTCACAGTCATACTCTGGACCTAGTTTTGTCCCATGGAATAAATGTTGTGGATCTTAATGTTTTTCTCATAATCCTGGACTACCGGACCATCATTTTATTATGTTTGCAATTGCAAACAAATAATCTGCTCAGACCCCAACCAAGGAGCATCAAAAGTCGTGCTATATTCACAGACAACACAAAGATTCCTTGATGTCCTTCCAGACTCCATCTGTCTACCCAAGGACGTCAAAGGAAAAAAATCAGTTAACAACCTAACTGAGGAACTCAATTTAACCTTGCGCAATAACCTAGATGCGGTTGCACCCCTAAAAACTAAAAACATTTCTCATAAGAAACTAGCTCCCTGGTTTACAGAAAATACCCGAGCTCTGAAGCAAGCTTTCAGAAAATTGGAACGGAAATGGCGCCACACCAAACTGGAAGTCTTCACAACTCTGAGTCTGAGTCTGCACAACTCTGCCAGGACCTAGGATCAAGAGAGACACTCAAGTGTTTTAGTACTATATCTCTTGACACAATGATGAAAATAATCATGGCCCCTGTCCAAAAATGATGCAGATAAATTAATCCATGCTTTTGTTACTTCTAGGTTAGACTACTGCAATGCTCTACTTTCCGGCTACCCGGATAAAGCACTAAATAAACTTCAGTTAGTGCTAAATATGGCTGCTAGAATCCTGACTAGAACCACAAATTTTGATCATATTACTCCAGTGCTAGCCTCCCTACACTGGCTTCTTGTCAAGGCAAGGGTTGATTTCAAGGTTTTACTGCTAACCTACAAAGCATTACATGAGCTTGCTCCTACCTATCTCTCTGATTTGGTCCTGCCGTACATACCTACACGTACGATATGGTCACAAGACGCAGGCCTCCTAATTGTCCCTAGAATTTCTAAGCAAACAGCTGGAGGCAGGGCTTTCTCCTATAGAGCTCCATTTTTATGGAATGGTCTGGCCTACCCATGTGAGAGATGCAAACTCGGTCTCAACCTTTAAGTCTTTAGTGAAGACTCATCTCTTCAGTAGGTCATATGATTGAGTGTAGTTTGGCCCAGGAGTGTGAAGGTGAACGGAAAGGCTCTGGAGCAACGAACCGCCCTTGCTGTCTCTGCCTGACCGGTTCCCCTCTCTCCACTGGGATTCTCTGCTTCTAACCCTATTACAGGGGCTGAGTCACTTGCTTACTGGTGCTCTTCCATGCCATCCCTAGGAGGGGTGCGTCACTAGAGTGGGTTGAGTCACTGATGTGATCTTCCTGTCTGGTTTGACAACCCCCCTTGGGTTGTGCCGTGGCGGAGATCTTTGTGGGCTATACTTGGCCTTGTCTCAGGATGGTAAGTTGGTGGTTGAAGATATCCCTCTAGTGGTGTGGGGGCTGTGCTTTGACAAAGTCGGTGGGGTTATATCCTTCCTGTTTGGCCCTGTCCGGGGGTATCATCGGATGGGGCCACACTGTCTCCATACCCCTCCTGTCTCAGCCTCCAGTATTTATGCTGCAGTAGTTTATGTGTCGGGGGAGACGAAGAAAAAAGTCACATTGTTTGGATCCCAAATTTCTCTCAACAAAACTCACTCTGCTTTATTGCCGGCGTTTTCCTGTATAAATATGTGGCTATTGTATATGAATTGGAATAGCTGAGTGGATCCCTGGGATAGCTACAATTCAGACATACTCCATTGCGCCATCCCAAATTGCACCCTATTCCCTTTATAGTGCACTACTTTTGACCAGGGCCCATAGGACTATGGTCAAAAGTAGTTCACTATACAGGGAGCAGGGTGCCATTTGGGATACATCCTTTAACATGGAGTTTTGTTATGAAATGGTGCCTGTATTTTTTTTATCACATGAAGATGGATATGGAGAAACTCCCAGTCATGAATATTATAGAGTGAAGTCAGTGATGTGCACAGAAAGTAGTCCTGGGAAGACCACTTTACATTCCTGTGGTATTATTACACTGTAACCATGTGGGAATAACTCATGTAATTACCTCGTAACCAGATATGTAAGTACAATTAGTTCTATGGTACCTACCACCGTTACTTCAGGTCTAAGTAATTGCAAAAGGTTGGGTGAAGAAATGGTATGTACTTTGTAGTTACATGTAGTTGCTAGCCGGTTTCGTTTTAATACAGGCAGTTATTCTAATGTAGTAGCACTGACCCTAATATGTAATGACATACCCTGGGTTCTGTGCAACATGCACCGGCCTGTCTACTCTGTTACTCCACACAATATAAGCACTCACGTCATACTTTCTTGAAAATCACTGTCGAGCAACGACAAAAGTACACAATCGACGTCGTTGTAAGCTGTTAAATGAAAACATTGCTGGACATCTCGAGTAAGATTTTCACTCTGCAATTACATATCAGCAGAATCAAAACTGGGTGCACAGCAGTAGGAGAACGTGTGTTCTCCCTCTTCCCTTCGTTCCTCGTGTCAAAACAAAGCTTTGGTGTGTGGTTGCAATTTTCACAGGTTGCTCTCTCATTCCTCCCCGCCTCCTACTCTGTCATCAACTGCACATTTAGCTTTCAATTAGATCTTTATCAATCAGATATTTGTCACTTTTAATGAAACATTATTTCACACCGGGCTTGAGGAGAATCTGCCCTACAGATGTATTTTATTTTAGAATAACCATATCTTCTGCTCATACGAGACACTCCAAATGGTGTTATTTCATTAGAAGAAACAGTCTTATTTGTGGCATGTTATTCAAAATGAGGAACGTTAGAGAAGATGAAAAGCAAGAGATACAGCATATCATTTAAAAGAGGCTCATAATTCAGTTTGATATCACAGAATATAAAAAAGGCTGCACTCTAACTGAGTATTTGGTACTGTCAGCATGGACATTTCTATTTATAGCACAGAGCCACACAATTGAAAGACAAACTACCAAAAAAATTTTCCATATCAAGATGGACATTGTTAGAGATGTTCTGTGAAAAGAGTTTTTAAATCTCAATACTGACAAACAAATGACAAAATGATACCTTATAATCGCCAGACAGATGAACCCCCATGGGTTCCACCTCAGTGAGTGCTGTGGGACAGAGGACTGTAGAATGTGCCTCCTGTACAGAGCAGAGCAGCAACACAGCACTGTTGAACAGATCTGGATTCAAATACTATTACAAATCTTTCAAATTCTTTGAGTGTTGGCGGAATTCTTCAGCATGCCTGATGTGCCGGTTGGCCGGGGATTTGCAGTTGTGGGACTTTTATATTGGTCTATTGAGTCAGACGAGCTCAATCAAGCACAGATAAAGTATTTGAAACTATTTCAAATAGTATATCAACCCATGTCTGCTGTTGAATGTACGTACAGTGAGGGAAAAAAGTATTTGATCCCCTGCTGATTTTGTACGTTTACCCACTGACAAAGAAATGATCAGACTATAATTTTAATGGTTAATATGAACAGTGAGAGACAGAATAACAACAAAATGTATTTGCATTTTAATGAGGGAAATAAGTATTTGACCCAATCAGAAAGATTTCTGACTCCCAGGTGTCTTTTATACAGGTAAAGAGCGCACATTAGGAGCACACTATTAAAGGGAGTGCTCCTAATCTCAGTTTGTTACCTGTATTTATTTATTTATTTATTTTACTTCACCTTTATTTAACCAGGTAGGCAAGTTGGGAACAAGTTCTCATTTACAATTGCGACCTGGCCAAGATAAAGCAAAGCAGTTCGACAGATACAACAACACAGAGTTACACATGGAGTAAAACAAACATACAGTCAATAATACAGTATAAACAAGTCTATATACGATGTGAGCAAATGAGGTGAGATAAGGGAGGTAAAGGCGAAAAAAAGGCCATGGTGGCAAAGTAAATACAATATAGCAAGTAAAACACTGGAATGGTAGATTTGCAATGGAAGAATGTGCAAAGTATAAATACAAATAATGGGGTGCAAAGGAGCTAAATAAATAAATTAATTAAATACAGTTGGGAAAGAGGTAGTTGTTTGGGCTAAATTATAGGTGGGCTATGTACAGGTGCAGTAATCTGCTGCTCTGACAGTGTCACGCCCTGGTCGAAGTATTTTGTGTTTATCTTTATGTATTGGGTAAGGGTGTGGCATGGGGTTTTTGTATTGTGGTGTGTTTTGTCTTGGGGTTTTGGTGTTGGTATTGGGATTGTAGCTAGTGGGGTGATCTAGCAGAGTCTATGGCTGTCTGGAGTGGTTCTTAATCAGAGGCAGGTGTTTATCGTTGTCTCTGATTGGGAACCATATTTAGGCAGCCATATTCTTTGAGTTTGTCGTGGGTGATTGTCCTTAGTGTCTTTGTTCCTGTCGCTGTGTTAGTTGACAAGTATAGGCTGTTTCGGTTTTCGTTACGTTTATTGTTTTGTAGTGTTTGTGTTAATTCATGTTTACGTTTTGTTGATTAAACATGGATTGCAATCTACACGCTGCATTTTGGTCCGACTCTCCTTCACCAAAAGAAAACCGTTACAGACAGTTGGTGCTTAAAGCTAGTGAGGGAGATAAGTATTTCCAGTTTCTGAGATTTTTGTAGTTCGTTCCAGTCATTGGCAGCAGAGAACTGGAAGGAGAGGCGGCCAAAGAAAGAATTTGTTTTGGGGGTGACCAGAGAGATATACCTGCTGGAGCGTGTGCTACAGGTGGGAGATGCTATGGTGACCAGTGAGCTGAGATAAGGGGGGACTTTACCTAGCAGGGTCTTGTAGATGACATGGAGCCAGTGGGTTTGGCGACGAGTCTGAAGTGAGGGCCAGCCAACGAGAGCGTACAGGTCGCAATGGTGGGTAGTATATGGGGCTTTGGTGACAAAACGGATTGCACTGTGATAGACTGCATCCAATTTGTTGAGTAGGGTATTGGAGCCTATTTTGTAAATGACATCGCCAAAGTTGAGGATTGGTAGGATGGACAGTTTTACAAGGGTATGTTTGGCAGCATGAGTGAAGGATACTTTGTTGCGAAATAGGAAGCCAATTCTAGATTTAACTTTGGATTGGAGATGTTTGATATGGGTCTGGGTGGCGAGTTTACAGTCTAACCAGACACCTATGTATTTGCAGTTGTCCACGTATTCTAAGTCAGAGCCGTCCAGAGTAGTGATGTTGGACAGGCGGGCAGGTGCAGGTAGCGATCGGTTGAAGAGCATGCATTTAGTTTTACTTGTATTTAAGAGCAATTGGAGGCCGCGTAAGGAAGGTTGTATGGCATTGAAGCTTTCCTGGAGGGTTGTTAACACAGTGTCCAAAGAAGGGCCAGAATGTGTATAAAAGACACCTGTCCACAGAAGCAATCAATCAATCGGGTTCCAAACTCTCCACCATGGCCAAGACCAAAGAGCTCTCCAAGGATGTCAGGGACAAGATTGTAGACCTACACAAGGCTGGAATGGGCTACAAGATCATCGCCAAGAAGCTTGGTGAGAAGGTGACAACAGTTGGTGCGATTATTCGCATATGGAAGAAACACAAAAAACTGTCCATCTCCCTCGGCCTGGGGCTCCATGCAAGATCTCACCTCGTGGAGTTGCAATGATCATGAGAACGGTGAGGAATCAGCCCAGAACTACACAGGACGATCTTGTCAATGATCTCAAGGCAGGTGGGACCATAGTCACCAAGAAAACAATTGGTAACACACTACGCCATGAAGGACTGAAATCCTGCAGCGCCCGCAAGGTCCCTCTGCTCAAGAAAGCACATATACATGCCCGTCTGAAGTTTGCTGAATGATTCAGAGGACAACTGGGTGAAAGTGTTGTGGTCAGATGAGACCAAAATGGAGCTCTTTGGAATCAACTCAACTCGCCGTGTTTGGAGGAGGAGGAATGCTGCCTATGACCCCAAGAACACCATCCCCACCGTCAAATATGGAGGTGGAAACATTATGCTTTGGGGGTGTTTTTCTGCTAAGGGGACAGGACAACTTCACCGCATAAAGGGACGATGGACAGGGCCATGTACCGTCAAATCTTGGGTCAGAACCTCCTTCCTTCAGACAGGGCATTGAAAATGGGTCGTGGATGGGTATTCCAGCATGACAATGACCCAAAACACACGGCCAAGGCAACAAAGGAGTGGCTCAAGAAGAAGCACATTAAGGTCCCGGAGTGGCCTAGCCAGTCTCCAGACCTTAATCCCATAGAAAATCTGTGGAGGGAGCTGATGGTTCTAGTTGCCAAAAGTCAGCCTCGAAACCTTTTAATGACTTGGAGAAGATATGCAAAGAGTAGTGGGACAAAATCCCTCCTGAGATTTGTGCAAACCTGGTGGCCAACTACAATATTAGTCTGAACTCTGTGATTGCCAAAAAGGATTTTGACACCAAGTACTAAGTCAAGTTTTGCAGAGGGGTCAAATACTTATTTCCGTCATTAAAATGACTGAATTTTTGTTGTTGTTATTCTGTCTCTCACTGTTCAAATAAACCTACCATTAAAATGATAGACTGATCATTTCTTTGTCAGTGGGCAAACATACAAAATCAGCAGGGGATCAAATACTTTTTTCCCTCACTGTAACTCAAAGCCTGCTCGATTGAAGGGTAGAGGATGAGGGGTTGGAGTTTCCTAGTTCCGACCCAGAAGCAGAGCGTGATGTGAATGGCCGCTACGCATCCATCACAATGGAGCAGATGAATGTAGCTGATTTTGGAAGGGGATCCAGGTCTGAGATGCTATGATAAAGTAAGGCAGCGCAGATGAAAACAAACAGGGACAAATGAGTAATTAGGGGGAGAATTTCCTCTTTCCCTTCACTTTCCCCACCTTATCCTTCTACAACAGAAGTCTCATTGCATTGGAGAGCAATTCACAGACATCACCGTTCGGACGGGGGAGTAATGTGAGCCTATTTGAGAAGTATGCAGTGGTATTTCGTTCTGTCTGGCCATGCAGTGTTGAGCTGATGAGGCAGCGGAGGGCTGACTGGGTCTAGGCATGTCTCTCCCTCTGCTAATCCCTAGAACCTATAGCTCCTGGGTACTGGGTCACAGTAACACATTACCAATATCTCCCTCTCCTCCCTCCCTCTGCCATGTGATCCAGAGGGGAGTCCACCGGTAGCCCAACAGCATGATGTAAAGATAAAACACAGCACTGGAACACAATTTCTTTCACTTTGAGTTAGAGCCTGGTTCTTATGAGACTGAGTGGGAAAGGGCTCCATCCTTAGTGACCTGTGTTATTGTATCTAATGTCTTCTACACCCAGGCCAAGGCAGAATACTGTCAGTTACTGCCTGATGACAGTCAGTGTTAATCTGTGTCAATATGTGTCAAGCCCTGTATATCCTCTCTGGGTTAAAGCTGATGTGATAGATACAGAGGGGTGTGTCAACAGACATAATTATAGGGCTGCTATTCTAAGTACAATACAATTCCCTAATAAGACTCCATCTGAACTGGTATTAATGGAATATTTCCACACAACAGATAATGTGATTGTCAGAAGCCAGTCTGAAACAGCTGGTTCAGTTAGCTACCAGTCTAAAACAGCTGGTTCAGTTAGCTACCAGTCTAAAACAGCTGGTTCAGCAAGCTACCAGTCCAAAACAGCTGGTTCAGCTAGCTACCAGTCTAAAACAGCTGGTTCAGTTAGCTACCATTCCAAAACAGCTGGTTCAGCTAGCTACCAGTCTAAAACAGCTGGTTCAGCTAGCTACCAGTCTAAAACAGCTGGTTCAGCTAGCTACCAGTCTAAAACAGCTGGTTCAGTTTGCTACCAGTCTAAAACAGCTGGTTCAGCTAGCTACCAGTCTAAAACAGCTGGTTCCGTTATCTACTAGTCTAAAACAGCTGGTTCAGCTAGCTACCAGTCTAAAACAGCTGGTTCAGCTAGCTACCAGTCTAAAACAGCTGGTTCAGCTAGCTACCAGTCTAAAACAGCTGGTTCAGCTAGCTACCAGTCTAAAACAGCTGGTTCAGTTTGCTACCAGTCTAAAACAGCTGGTTCCGTTATCTACTAGTCTAAAACAGCTGGTTCCGTTATCTACTAGTCTAAAACAGCTGGATCAGTTAGCTACCAGTCTAAAACAGCTGGTTTAGTTAGCTACCAGTCTAAAACAACTGGTTCAGTTAGCTACCAGTCTAAAACAACTGGTTCAGTTAGCTACCAGTCGAAAACAGCTGCTTTAGTTAGCTACCAGTCTAAAATAGCTGGTTCAGTTAGCTACCAGTCCAAAACAGCTGCTTTTGTTAGCTACCAGTCTAAAATAGCTGGTTCAGTTAGCTACCAGTCTAAAACAGCTGGTTCAATTAGCTACCAGTCCAAAACAGCTGATTTAGTTAGCTACCAGTCTAAAACATATGCTTTAGTTAGCTACCAGTCTAAAAGAGCTGGTTCAGCTAGCTACCAGTCTAAAACAGCTGGTTCCGTTATCTACTAGTCTAAAACAGCTGGTTCAGTTAGCTACCAGTCTAAAACAGCTGGTTCAGCTAGCTACCAGTCCAACACAGCTGCTTTAGTTAGCTACCAGTCTAAAACAGATGCTTTAGTTAGCTACCAGTCTAAAACAGCTGGTTCAGGTAGCTACCAGTCTAAAACAGCTGGTTCAGTTAGCTACCAGTCTAAAACACTGGATCAGATAGCTACCAGTCTAAAACAGCTGGTTCAGTTCGCTACCAGTCTCAAACAGCTGGTTCAGCTAACAACCAGTCTAAAGCATCACAGAACCAGTAACAGTGGTAACCTACATTCATTGCTCTCGTCTTTCTTTCTCGCTATCTCTCTCTCTCTCTTTACCTTTCAAACAAGGCTATGAAGTCATTCAAATTCTCAATCCAAATTCACTTCCAACCACAGAGAGTAATCAGACGCATGTTAGTATATGTTCCAGAGGCCGTGGCTCACCGTCCATGTTTCATAGCTCATTTGATTCCCTCCGTGTGTTGGTATGACTCACTACACAGGCCCTTACAGTCTACACAGTATCAGCCGGGATGTCAGGTTTCTGTTTGTGCTGCTCTGTGTGTGTGTGTGTGTGTGTGCGCGTGTGTGTGTGTGTGTGTGTGTGTGTGTGTGTGTGTGTGTGTGTGTGTGTGTGTGTGTGTGTGTGTGTGTGTGTGTGTGTGTGTGTGTGTGTGTGTGTGTGTGTGTGTGTGTGTGTGTGTGTGTGCGCGTGTGTGTGCATGTGTGTGTGTGTGTGCGTGTGTGTGTGTGTGTGTGTTTCTGTGTTTCTGTGAAGAGGGCCTGTCTGTAATGTGTCAGTGACGTCTTGGGGAGAGGGGTCAGGGGTTAAGGGGAGGTTAAGTGCAGCTCTTACACGAGGAGAGGAGCAGGACAGCACCCTGGTGCATCACATGAACCACTGCCAGAGGAGGGAGTTAGTAGCCAGCGGCAAGGTTGATGCAGAGGTCCTTGAACTGTACTCCCGTTCAGTGTGTGTGTGTGTGTGTGTGTGTGTGTGTGTGTGTGTGTGTGTGTGTGTGTGTGTGTGTGTGTGTGTGTGTGTGTGTGTGTGTGTGTGTGTGTGTGTGTGTGTGTGTGTGTGTGTGTGTTAGAGACAGAATGACACACACACATACAGTGTAGATTCACAGCCGAATCCTCTCTGTGATCTGACAGCCACTCTCCACACGTGATGATGGATACCCAATCATTTGGTCCATGCCCTGCAGACCTCTGTCTGAACAGTGGACACCACTAATTGCATTAGATACAGTAGGGATTGCCTCCAGTCAACGATGCTGTCTATTGAGTCTCATACAGGGATGCTGCTGAATGTATCAGGTAGAACGGACTATATCTTGGTTGCTATGTAGAAGTCTATAGTTGAATACAAAACGGGGTAGAAATACGCTCCTTCCAGACAGATGGTCATATTTGTCAGTTGACACAGTAAACACAATACAGGGTTTCCTAGTGCTGCTGATCAGGAGATCTATCCTAAATGTACTGTCCCCTTGGCTTTCAAGGTATGCAAACCATGCAAACCATAACATGCACTTACATCAATTTACATTGTTCCATAGGATTATATTAGACACAGCAAAACAAAAAACAAAGATATTCTCAACGCTCATCATTGTATCTCCGCGCCATTAGCTGTGAAGTCCCCCGTGTCGGCTCTATGGGAGGATGACACGCTTGTGATTTCATTACAGCGTTCTCTGTTTCTTCATCTGATATGCGATATGATCTTGGCTAGATGTCAGTTGTCTCCTCTCCTCTCTAAGAAACTGTGAATATGTGATTCTCCAGAGCTCTGGGTGGTTGTTGACAAGCAGTATTTAGATGCTGCCTCTTTTCACCTTGTTTTTTTTCTCCAAATGGCACCCTATTCCGTACATAGTGCACTACATTTGATCAGACCCCTATGGACCCTGGTCAAAAGTAGTGCACTACATAGGAAATAAGTTGCTATTTGGGACACAGGCCCTTATTTCTCCCAGCAGATTGGCCCTGGTTTCATACTAATGAATTAGACAAGGGTGCTAACGAGATGCAGCATGCCGGGAGAAGATGCTGACAGTTAGCTAACAGTTCTCTGGGACGGCAGTGGTCACCTCAGACCAGGAAGTATGTGAGATTATGTGATGAATTAGCAAGGACTGTATGTAAAGAATATTCCTTACTAGCATTTGCTTTTGATGCTAGTTTGCAGAATATACATCCTGTAACGGTTGTCCTCCTCTTCTGAGGAGGAGTAGGAAGGATCGGACCAATACGCAGCGTGGTAAGTGTCCATGTTCATATTTATTTTAACTCAGAACACTAAGACAAAATAACAAAAATAGACCAACACGAAACAGTTCTGTCTGGTGCAGACACAGAGACAGAAAACAACTACCCACAACTCATAGTGGGAAAACAGGCTGCCTAAGTATGGTTCTCAATCAGAGACAACGATCGACAACTGCCTCTGATTGGAAACCATACCAGGCCAAACACAGAAATACAAAACCTAGAATACACAACATAGAATGCCCACCCCAACTCACGCCCTGACCAGACTAAAACAGAGACATAAAAAAGGAACTAAGGTTAGGATGTGACAGTACCCCCCCAAAGGTGCGGACTCCGGCTTCAAAACCTAAACCCATAGGGGAGGGTCTGGGTGGGCATCTGTCCGCAGTGGCGGCTCTGGCACGGGATGTGGACCCCACCCCACTCCACCATAGTCTTGGCCCACTTAAATGGCGCCTTTGGAGCGGCGCCCCACGCCGCCGACCTCGGACTGGGGACCCGAATAGCAGGCCCCGAATAGACGGGAGACTCCGGCAGCTCCGGACAGACGGGCAGCTCTGGCATCTCCGGACAGACGGGCGGTTCTGGCAGCTCCGGACAGATGTGAGAACCTGGAGGGAGGAGACGGAGAGACAGCCTGGTGCGTGGGGCTGCCACAGAACCCACCAGGCTGGGGAGACCTACAGGAGGCTTGGTGCGTGGAGGAGGCACCGGATGGACCAGGCTGTGGGGGAGCACTGGAGCTCTGGTGCGCAGCCTTGGCACCACTCCTCCAGGCTGGATGACCCCTTTAGCCCAGACCCTCCAGAGTGCAGGCACAGGTTGAACCAGGCTGTCGGTGAGCACTGGAGATCTGGTGCATACCACTTGCACCTCTCCCTTAGGCTCAATGCCCACATTCGCCCGGCATGGGCGGAGCGCAGGCATAGGGCGCACTGCACACTCCCAGCGCCCCGGAGACACAGCACACCGGCATACCGGAGAGACCGAACACGCTGAGCCGGCACAATAGGCCCTGGCTGGATGCCCACTCTTGCATGGCACTTCCGGGGGGCTGGCCTATAGCGCACCGGGCTATGAGTGCGTACTGGCGACACCGTGCGCTTGACCGCATAACACGGTGCCTGACCAGTACTGCGATTCTCCCGGTAAGCACGGGAAGTTGGCTCAGGTCTATCGCCTGACTCCGCCAATCTCCCCGTGTGCCTCTCGTGCCTGTTGCTCGGTTGTTTTGACAGTTAGTCTCATATCTGCATCTTGTCCTTGTTTGCGCCATCACTTAGAATGGAAACAGAAGATATTGCTGGAGTCAATAACAGATACCAACATTCAGCTGTAAAAATGAACTCATGGGGGAAAAGAACTGCAGTGTACGAGCCGGCTCCCATTAAAGGAGAGTGTATATTCACCAAGCAACCTTGGACTTTATATGTCTTGTTTAGATGATGCTTTTAGTATGATTTCTGTCTTTTATAAACGTTCTCGCCAACGAGATCAATCTCTCCACAGTCCCTTTATTTAGCCATTCGGCCGGATTATGAAAAATGTATTAATTACCATGAGAGCCTCCTGCAGAACATCACATCACTTACACAGCTCAAAGTAGATTATTTATTAGTTTCCAAGGTACGGAGTGGACCTTTACTGGAGATGAAGTTGGCACTTGACCCACCATAACCATGATTGCAGTGAACACACACACACACACACACACACACACACACACACACACACACACACACACACACACACACACACACACACACACACACACAACACACACACACACACACACACACACACACACACACACACACACACACACACACACACACACACACACACACACACACACACACACACACACACACACACACACACACACACACACACACACACACACACACACACACACACACACACACACACACACACACACACACACACACACACACACACACACACACACACACACACACACACACACACACACACACACACACACACACACACACACACACACACAGTGCCACTGTATTGTACGACTCACAGGCCCAGTCTCCTTAGCCCCATCTGCATCACTCATCCATAACACAGCATCCTCTCCTCTAGTTGTTCTTCTTGTCACTCACATAGACGGCTCCAAAGGCATCCCGGTGCAAGTGCTCAGTCAAGCAACAGTGCAGATAGAGAGAGATTGAAGGCGGTGACTCTATCTATATTTTTAGTGCTGGTTAATGGTATATTTTCAGAGAGTGTGAAGTGTACCCTACCTACAGAAAGCTATTCATTTTCTTATCTCCTTGTGCCTAACTTCCATATGGCGCTGTGAAAGCCTTTTAGTGCTGTGCTATTTCTCACTGCTTTAGACCAGCATTCTGTCACGTGTTAAAGGGAGTCAGTGTTATGATATGGATTGCAAGGAACAAATGAAAGTGAAGTTTGTTCACACCATCCTGTGAAATATCCAGCTAACAGCATGATTTGTTTCGATATCTGATCCATGTACTTCAGGAAAAGCAGGGTTTGATATACAATATCATAATTGTATCAAAATATTAAATCCTGTGATTGTATCTTGAATAACTCTGGCAGACTCTGTCTCCCCGCAGAGCGACGACAGACCTGTCTCATTTACAATGATTGATTAATCCAACAATTAAAATTCCTCTCTCAGAGAATGTTTTGATTAATATTCTTGTCTTGAGGTTCCCGAACCACCCATGATGACATTGAAGAATAAATAAACATCCAGAACTCAAGAAGAAGAATTCTCCGACAGAGGAGCTCTATCTACCCAGCTCGGGGAGAAGAAGAAGAATTCTCCGACAGAGGAGCTCTATCTACCCAGCTCGGGAGAAGAAGAAGAATTCTCCGACAGAGGAGCTCTATCTACCCAGCTCGGGAGAAGAAGAAGAATTCTCCGACAGAGGAGCTCTATCTACCCAGCTCGGGGAGAAGAAGAAGAAGCTTCTCCCAGACAGAGGAGCTCTATCTACCCAGCTCGGGGAGAAGAAGAAGAATTCTCCGACAGAGGAGCTCTATCTACCCAGCTCGGGGAGAAGAAGAAGAATTCTCCGACAGAGGAGCTCTATCTACCCAGCTCGGGGAGAAGAAGAAGAATTCTCCGACAGAGGAGCTCTATCTACCCAGCTCGGGGAGAAGAAGAAGAATTCTCCGACAGAGGAGCTCTATCTACCCAGCTCGGGGAGAAGAAGAAGAATTCTCCGACAGAGGAGCTCTATCTACCCAGCTCGGGGAGAAGAAGAAGAATTCTCCGACAGAGGAGCTCTATCTACCCAGCTCGGGGAGAAGAAGAAGAATTCTCCGACAGAGGAGCTCTATCTACCCAGCTCGGGAGAAGAAGAAGAATTCTCTATCTACCCAGCTCGGGAGAAGAAGAAGAATTCTCCGAGAGGAGCTCTATCTACCCAGCTCTGGGAGAAGAAGAAGAATTCTCCGACAGAGGAGCTCTATCTACCCAGCTCCGGGGAGAAGAAGAAGAATTCTCCGACAGAGGAGCTCTATCTACCCAGCTCGGGGAGAAGAAGAAGAATTCTCCGACAGAGGAGCTCTATCTACCCAGCTCGGGAGAAGAAGAAGAATTCTCCGACAGAGGAGCTCTATCTACCCAGCTCGGGAGAAGAAGAAGAATTCTCCGACAGAGGAGCTCTATCTACCCAGCTCGGGGAGAAGAAGAAGAATTCTCCGACAGAGGAGCTCTATCTACCCAGCTCGGGAGAAGAAGAAGAATTCTCCGACAGAGGAGCTCTATCTACCCAGCTCGGGGAGAAGAAGAAGAATTCTCCGACAGAGGAGCTCTATCTACCCAGCTCGGGGAGAAGAAGAAGAATTCTCCGACAGAGGAGCTCTATCTACCCAGCTCGGGGAGAAGAAGAAGAATTCTCCGACAGAGGAGCTCTATCTACCCAGCTCGGGAAGAGAAGAAGCTCGGGGAAAGAAGAAGAATTCTCCGACAGAGGAGCTCTATCTACCCAGCTCGGGGAGAAGAAGAAGAATTCTCCGACAGAGGAGCTCTATCTACCCAGCTAGGGAGAAGAAGAAGAATTCTCCGACAGAGGAGCTCTATCTACCCAGCTAGGGGAGAAGAAGAAGAATTCTCCGACAGAGGAGCTCTATCTACCCAGCTCGGGGAGAAGAAGAAGAATTCTCCGACAGAGGAGCTCTATCTACCCAGCTCGGGGAGAAGAAGAAGAATTCTCCGACAGAGGAGCTCTATCTACCCAGCTCGGGGAGAAGAAGAAGAATTCTCCGACAGAGGAGCTCTATCTACCCAGCTCGGGGAGAAGAAGAAGAATTCTCCGACAGAGGAGCTCTATCTACCCAGCTAGGGGAGAAGAAGAAGAATTCTCCGACAGAGGAGCTCTATCTACCCAGCTCGGGGAGAAGAAGAGAAAAAGTCCCATATTCCGTGGGTGATTGACAAGTCTGACATATGGAATAGTTCACCTATTCCCCAGTGACAGACAGATGGGGAGAGTGGGGAGGCGGGTAAACTTGCCTGCGAGGCTGAGTATGATTTTGGAGATTCGGAGCCGTCTGATCAAAAGGACTCGACATCTCTTCTACTAAATTTAGCACCAGTGGCAATTAGTACCGGAGTCACACAGTCACTCCCGGAGCAGCTGACAAATGGTGCCTTAACAAGTCAGAGATGTTGATCTAGGTTTGATGGATTTATGTGGTAGTGTGTTTTGGTTTGTGTGTGTGTGTGCGTGTGCGCATGCGTGTGATGTTGTCTGTAAGGGGTTGTTTTATCTGTCTGCCTTAGCCGTTCATGCTATACTGTACATGTTGGTATGATTATTGTCTTAGAGTCAGATTGAGGTTGTGTGTGTGTGGTGTGTGTGTGTGGCTATTGATCTTGTTAGTTTATAGGAAAAAAGGAGATTGAGGGAAAGAGAGAGAAGAAAAGAGAGATGAGAGAGGAAAGAAGACATGACCTCATAGTTTACCTGCAGTGGCAGATATGCTGGCGGTGCTCGTGCACTGGGGCCTTCGGCCATAGGGGGGCCCACAAAATCTCAATATTAATTTTGCATGGTCCCCCAGTTATCTACACACAGGACCCTATAGTTCAACACAGGATTTGTCATCAGTCAATCACACTGTTCAACACAAACCATTGTGAAAGACCTCATGCTATTAGGCACTGAAAAACAGGCCTACAAGTCATTTGGTCAACAACACATCCCAGTCAAGGTTATATATATATTTTTTTTAAATGACAATATATACCAGTTACCTAAATATTTGAATATACTGATGACAATAAATATATTTGGTATACATAAAATTCTTATTTTTTATTGTTGTGGAAAGGCTGCTGGGAAATATGCAAATACTGTCAAATGATATTGTGGCTATCACCGAGTTATTTTTGGCTACCTGTAAGTATAAATGTTGACTTTCTACGGCTGTTCCAATTTACATCAGGCGCCCACTGATGAATCTATCACAGGATTCCGTGACGATGTAGTCACGCCACTGATGAATCTAGCACAGGGTTCCGTGACGATGTAGTTACGCCACTGATGAATCTAGCACAGGGTTCCGTGACGATGTAGTCACGCTACTGATGAATCTAGCACAGGGTTCCGTGACGATGTAGTCATGCCACTGATGAATCTAGCACAGGGTTCCGTGATGTAGTCACGCCACTGATGAATCTAGCACAGGGTTCCGTGACGATGTAGTCATGCCACTGATGAATCTAGCACAGGGTTCCGTGACGATGTAGTTACGCCACTGATGAATCTAGCACAGGGTTCCGTGACGATGTAGTCATGCCACTGATGAATCTAGCACAGGGTTCCGTGATGATGTAGTCACGACACTGATGAATCTGTCACAGGATTCCGTGACGATGTAGTCACGCCACTGATGAATCTAGCACAGGGTTCCGTGACGATGTAGTCATGCCACTGATGAATCTAGCACAGGGTTCCGTGATGTAGTCACGCCACTGATGAATGTAGCACAGGGTTCCGTAACGATATAGTCAAGCCACTGATGAATCTATCACAGGGTTCCGTGACGATGTAGTCACGCCACTGATGAATCTAGCACAGGGTTCCGTGACGATGTAGTCACGCCACAGATGAATCGAGCACAGGGTTCTGTGACGATGTAGTCACGCCACTGATGAATCTAGCACAGGGTTCCGTGATGATGTAGTCACGCCACTGATGAATCTAGCACAGGGTTCCGTGATGATGTAGTCACGCCACTGATGAATCTATCACAGGGTTCCGTGATGATGTAGTCACGGCACTGATGAATCAAGCACAGGGTTCCATGATGATGTAGTCACGCCACCGATGAATCTAGCACAGGGTTCTGTGATGATGTAGTCACGGCACTGATGAATCTAGCACAGGATTCCGTGACGATGTAGTTACGCCACTGATGAATCTAGCACAGGGTTCCGTGACGATGTAGTCACGCCACAGATGAATCTAGCACAGGGTTCCGTGATGTAGTCACGCCACTGATGAATCTAGCACAGGATTCCGTGACGATGTGGTCACGCCACTGATGAATCTAGCACAGGGTTCCGTGACGATGTAGTCACGCTACTGATGAATCTAGCACAGGGTTCCGTGACGATGTAGTCATGCCACTGATGAATCTAGCACAGGGTTCCGTGATGTAGTCACGCCACTGATGAATCTAGCACAGGGTTCCGTAACGATATAGTCAAGCCACTGATGAATCTATCACAGGGTTCCGTGACGATGTAGTCACGCCACTGATGAATCTAGCACAGGGTTCCGTGATGATGTAGTCACGCCACAGATGAATCGAGCACAGGGTTCTGTGACGATGTAGTCACGCCACTGATGAATCTAGCACAGGGTTCCGTGATGATGTAGTCACGGCACTGATGAATCAAGCACAGGGTTCCATGATGATGTAGTCACGCCACCGATGAATCTAGCACAGGGTTCCGTGACGATGTATTCACGCCACAGATGAATCGAGCACAGGGTTCTGTGACGATGTAGTCACGCCACTGATGAATCTAGCACAGGGTTCCGTGACGATGTAGTCACGCCACAGATGAATCGAGCACAGGGTTCTGTGACGATGTAGTCACGCCACTGATGAATCTAGCACAGGGTTCCGTGATGATGTAGTCACGCCACTGATGAATCTAGCACAGAGTTCCGTGATGATGTAGTCACGGCACTGATGAATCAAGCACAGGGTTCCATGATGATGTAGTCACGCCACCGATGAATCTAGCACAGGGTTCCGTGATGATGTAGTCACGGCACTGATGAATCTAGCACAGGGTTCCGTGATGATGTAGTCACGCCACTGATGCATCTAGCACAGGGTTCCGTGATGATGTAGTCACGCCACTGATGAATCTAGCACAGGGTTCCGTGACGATGTAGTCACGCCACTGATGAATCTAGCACAGGGTTCCGTGACGATGTAGTCATGCCACTGATGAATCTAGCACAGGGTTCCGTGATGATGTAGTCACGCCACTGATGAATCTATCACAGGGTTCCGTGATGATGTAGTTACGCCACTGATGAATCTAGCACAGGGTTCCGTGACGATGTAGTCACGCCACTGATGAATCTAGCACAGGGTTCCGTGACGATGTAGTCATGCCACTGATGAATCTAGCACAGGGTTCCGTGATGTAGTCACGCCACTGATGAATCTAGCACAGGGTTCCGTAACGATATAGTCAAGCCACTGATGAATCTATCACAGGGTTCCGTGACGATGTAGTCACGCCACTGATGAATCTAGCACAGGGTTCCATGATGATGTAGTCACGCCACCGATGAATCTAGCACAGGGTTCCGTGATGATGTAGTCACGGCACTGATGAATCTAGCACAGGGTTCGGTGATGATGTAGTCACGCCACTGATGAATCTAGCACAGGGTTCCGTGATGATGTAGTCACGCCACTGATGAATCTAGCACAGGGTTCCGTGACGATGTAGTCACGCCACTGATGAATCTAGCACAGGGTTCCGTGACGATGTAGTCACGGCACTGATGAATCAAGCACAGGGTTCCATGATGATGTAGTCACGCCACCGATGAATCTAGCACAGGGTTCCGTGATGATGTAGTCACGGCACTGATGAATCTGGCACAGGGTTCCGTGACGATGTAGTCACGCCACCGATGAATCTAGCTCAGGGTTCTGTGATGATGTAGTCACGACACTGATGAATCTAGCAGAGGGTTCCGTGACGATATAGTCATGGCACTGATGAATCTAGCACAGGGTTCCGTGACGATGTAGTCATGGCACCGATGAATCTAGCACAGGGTTACGTGATGATGTAGTCACGACACTGATGAATCTGGCACAGGGTTCCGTGACGATGTAGTCACGCCACCGATGAATCTAGCTCAGGGTTCTGTGATGATGTAGTCACGACACTGATGAATCTAGCAGAGGGTTCCGTGACGATATAGTCATGCCACTGATGAATCTAGCACAGGGTTCCGTGACGATGTAGTCATGCCACTGATGAATCTAGCACAGGGTTCCGTGATGTAGTCACGCCACTGATGAATCTAGCACAGGGTTCCGTAACGATATAGTCAAGCCACTGATGAATCTATCACAGGGTTCCGTGACGATGTAGTCACGCCACTGATGAATCTAGCACAGGGTTCCGTGACGATGTAGTCACGCCACTGATGAATCTAGCACAGGGTTCCGTGATGATGTAGTCACGCCACTGATGAATCTAGCACAGGGTTCCGTGATGATGTAGTCACGGCACTGATGAATCAAGCACAGGGTTCCATGATGATGTAGTCACGCCACCGATGAATCTAGCACAGGGTTCCGTGATGATGTAGTCACGGCACTGATGAATCTAGCACAGGGTTCCGTGATGATGTAGTCACGCCACTGATGCATCTAGCACAGGGTTCCGTGATGATGTAGTCACGCCACTGATGAATCTAGCACAGGGTTCCGTGATGATGTAGTCACGCCACTGATGAATCTAGCACAGGGTTCCGTGACGATGTAGTCATGCCACTGATGAATCTAGCACAGGATTCCGTGACGATGTAGTTACGCCACTGATGAATCTAGCACAGGGTTCCGTGACGATGTAGTCATGCCACTGATGAATCTAGCACAGGGTTCCGTGACGATGTAGTTACGCCACTGATGAATCTAGCACAGGGTTCCGTGACGATGTAGTCATGCCACTGATGAATCTAGCACAGGGTTCCGTGATGATGTAGTCACGACACTGATGAATCTGTCACAGGATTCCGTGACGATGTAGTCACGCCACTGATGAATCTAGCACAGGGTTCCGTGACGATGTAGTCATGCCACTGATGAATCTAGCACAGGGTTCCGTGATGTAGTCACGCCACTGATGAATGTAGCACAGGGTTCCGTAACGATATAGTCAAGCCACTGATGAATCTATCACAGGGTTCCGTGACGATGTAGTCACGCCACTGATGAATCTAGCACAGGGTTCCGTGACGATGTAGTCACGCCACAGATGAATCGAGCACAGGGTTCTGTGACGATGTAGTCACGCCACTGATGAATCTAGCACAGGGTTCCGTGATGATGTAGTCACGCCACTGATGAATCTAGCACAGGGTTCCGTGATGATGTAGTCACGCCACTGATGAATCTATCACAGGGTTCCGTGATGATGTAGTCACGGCACTGATGAATCAAGCACAGGGTTCCATGATGATGTAGTCACGCCACCGATGAATCTAGCACAGGGTTCTGTGATGATGTAGTCACGGCACTGATGAATCTAGCACAGGATTCCGTGACGATGTAGTTACGCCACTGATGAATCTAGCACAGGGTTCCGTGACGATGTAGTCACGCCACAGATGAATCTAGCACAGGGTTCCGTGATGTAGTCACGCCACTGATGAATCTAGCACAGGATTCCGTGACGATGTGGTCACGCCACTGATGAATCTAGCACAGGGTTCCGTGACGATGTAGTCACGCCACTGATGAATCTAGCACAGGGTTCCGTGACGATGTAGTCATGCCACTGATGAATCTAGCACAGGGTTCCGTGATGTAGTCACGCCACTGATGAATCTAGCACAGGGTTCCGTGATGATGTAGTCAAGCCACTGATGAATCTATCACAGGGTTCCGTGACGATGTAGTCACGCCACTGATGAATCTAGCACAGGGTTCCGTGACGATGTAGTCACGCCACAGATGAATCGAGCACAGGGTTCTGTGACGATGTAGTCACGCCACTGATGAATCTAGCACAGGGTTCCGTGATGATGTAGTCACGGCACTGATGAATCAAGCACAGGGTTCCATGATGATGTAGTCACGCCACCGATGAATCTAGCACAGGGTTCCGTGACGATGTATTCACGCCACAGATGAATCGAGCACAGGGTTCTGTGACGATGTAGTCACGCCACTGATGAATCTAGCACAGGGTTCCGTGACGATGTAGTCACGCCACAGATGAATCGAGCACAGGGTTCTGTGACGATGTAGTCACGCCACTGATGAATCTAGCACAGGGTTCCGTGATGATGTAGTCACGCCACTGATGAATCTAGCACAGAGTTCCGTGATGATGTAGTCACGGCACTGATGAATCAAGCACAGGGTTCCATGATGATGTAGTCACGCCACCGATGAATCTAGCACAGGGTTCCGTGATGATGTAGTCACGGCACTGATGAATCTAGCACAGGGTTCCGTGATGATGTAGTCACGCCACTGATGCATCTAGCACAGGGTTCCGTGATGATGTAGTCACGCCACTGATGAATCTAGCACAGGGTTCCGTGACGATGTAGTCACGCCACTGATGAATCTAGCACAGGGTTCCGTGACGATGTAGTCATGCCACTGATGAATCTAGCACAGGGTTCCGTGATGATGTAGTCACGCCACTGATGAATCTAGCACAGGGTTCCGTGACGATGTAGTTACGCCACTGATGAATCTAGCACAGGGTTCCGTGACGATGTAGTCACGCTACTGATGAATCTAGCACAGGGTTCCGTGACGATGTAGTCATGCCACTGATGAATCTAGCACAGGGTTCCGTGATGTAGTCACGCCACTGATGAATCTAGCACAGGGTTCCGTAACGATATAGTCAAGCCACTGATGAATCTATCACAGGGTTCCGTGACGATGTAGTCACGCCACTGATGAATCTAGCACAGGGTTCCATGATGATGTAGTCACGCCACCGATGAATCTAGCACAGGGTTCCGTGATGATGTAGTCACGGCACTGATGAATCTAGCACAGGGTTCGGTGATGATGTAGTCACGCCACTGATGAATCTAGCACAGGGTTCCGTGATGATGTAGTCACGCCACTGATGAATCTAGCACAGGGTTCCGTGACGATGTAGTCACGCCACTGATGAATCTAGCACAGGGTTCCGTGACGATGTAGTCACGGCACTGATGAATCAAGCACAGGGTTCCATGATGATGTAGTCACGCCACCGATGAATCTAGCACAGGGTTCCGTGATGATGTAGTCACGGCACTGATGAATCTGGCACAGGGTTCCGTGACGATGTAGTCACGCCACCGATGAATCTAGCTCAGGGTTCTGTGATGATGTAGTCACGACACTGATGAATCTAGCAGAGGGTTCCGTGACGATATAGTCATGGCACTGATGAATCTAGCACAGGGTTCCGTGACGATGTAGTCATGGCACCGATGAATCTAGCACAGGGTTACGTGATGATGTAGTCACGACACTGATGAATCTGGCACAGGGTTCCGTGACGATGTAGTCACGCCACCGATGAATCTAGCTCAGGGTTCTGTGATGATGTAGTCACGACACTGATGAATCTAGCAGAGGGTTCCGTGACGATATAGTCATGCCACTGATGAATCTAGCACAGGGTTCCGTGACGATGTAGTCATGCCACTGATGAATCTAGCACAGGGTTCCGTGATGTAGTCACGCCACTGATGAATCTAGCACAGGGTTCCGTAACGATATAGTCAAGCCACTGATGAATCTATCACAGGGTTCCGTGACGATGTAGTCACGCCACTGATGAATCTAGCACAGGGTTCCGTGACGATGTAGTCACGCCACTGATGAATCTAGCACAGGGTTCCGTGATGATGTAGTCACGCCACTGATGAATCTAGCACAGGGTTCCGTGATGATGTAGTCACGGCACTGATGAATCAAGCACAGGGTTCCATGATGATGTAGTCACGCCACCGATGAATCTAGCACAGGGTTCCGTGATGATGTAGTCACGGCACTGATGAATCTAGCACAGGGTTCCGTGATGATGTAGTCACGCCACTGATGCATCTAGCACAGGGTTCCGTGATGATGTAGTCACGCCACTGATGAATCTAGCACAGGGTTCCGTGATGATGTAGTCACGGCACTGATGAATCAAGCACAGGGTTCCATGATGATGTAGTCACGCCACTGATTAATCTATCACAGGATTCCGTGACGATGTAGTTACGCCACTGATGAATCTAGCACAGGGTTCCGTGACGATGTAGTCACGCCACTGATGAATCTAGCACAGGGTTCCGTGACGATGTAGTCATGCCACTGATGAATCTAGCACAGGGTTCCGTGATGTAGTCACGCCACTGATGAATCTAGCACAGGGTTCCGTAACGATATAGTCAAGCCACTGATGAATCTATCACAGGGTTCCGTGACGATGTAGTCACGCCACTGATGAATCTAGCACAGGGTTCCGTGACGATGTAGTCACGCCACAGATGAATCGAGCACAGGGTTCTGTGACGATGTAGTCACGCCACTGATGAATCTAGCACAGGGTTCCGTGATGATGTAGTCACGGCACTGATGAATCAAGCACAGGGTTCCATGATGATGTAGTCACGCCACCGATGAATCTAGCACAGGGTTCCGTGATGATGTAGTCACGGCACTGATGAATCTAGCACAGGGTTCCGTGATGATGTAGTCACGCCACTGATGAATCTAGCACAGGGTTCCGTGATGATGTAGTCACGCCACTGATGAATCTAGCACAGGGTTCCGTGATGATGTAGTCACGCCACTGATGAATCTAGCACAGGGTTCCGTGACGATGTAGTCACGCCACTGATGAATCTAGCACAGGGTTCCGTGACGATGTAGTCACGGCACTGATGAATCAAGCACAGGGTTCCATGATGATGTAGTCACGCCACCGATGAATCTAGCACAGGGTTCCGTGATGATGTAGTCACGGCACTGATGAATCTAGCACAGGGTTCCGTGATGATGTAGTCACGCCACCGATGAATCTAGCAGAGGGTTCCGTGACGATGTAGTCATGGCACTGATGAATCTAGCACAGGGTTCCGTGACGATGTAGTCATGGCACCGATGAATCTAGCACAGGGTTATGTGATGATGTAGTCACGACACTGATGAATCTGGCACAGGGTTCCGTGACGATGTAGTCACGCCACCGATGAATCTAGCTCAGGGTTCTGTGATGATGTAGTCACGACACTGATGAATCTAGCAGAGGGTTCCGTGACGATATAGTCATGCCACTGATGAATCGAGCACAGGGTTCCGTGATGATGTAGTCACGGCACTGATGAATCAAGCACAGGGTTCCATGATGATGTAGTCACGCCACCGATGAATCTAGCACAGGGTTCCGTGATGATGTAGTCACGGCACTGATGAATCTAGCACAGGGTTCCATGATTATGTAGTCACGCCACCGATGAATCTAGCACAGGGTTCCGTGATGATGTAGTCACGGCACTGATGAATCTAGCACAGGGTTCCGTGATGATGTAGTCACGCCACTGATGAATCTAGCAGAGGGTTCCGTGACGATGTGGTCATGGCACTGATGAATCTAGCACAGGGTTCCGTGATGTAGTCACGTCACTGATGAATCTAGCACAGGGTTCCGTGATGTAGTCACGGCACTGATGAATCTAGCACAGGGTTCCGTGACGATATAGTCATGCCACTGATGAATCGAGCACAGGGTTCCGTGATGATGTAGTCACGGCACTGATGAATCAAGCACAGGGTTCCATGATGATGTAGTCACGCCACCGATGAATCTAGCACAGGGTTCCGGGATATTGTAGTCACGGCACTGATGAATCTAGCACAGGGTTCCATGATGATGTAGTCACGCCACCGATGAATCTAGCACAGGGTTCCGTGATGATGTAGTCACGGCACTGATGAATCTAGCACAGGGTTCCGTGATGATGTAGTCACGCCACCGATGAATCTAGCAGAGGGTTCCGTGACGATGTGGTCATGGCACTGATGAATCTAGCACAGGATTCCGTGATGATGTAGTCACGACACTGATGAATCTAGCACAGGGTTCTGTGACGATGTAGTCACGCCACTGATGAATCTAGCACAGGGTTCCATGATGATGTAGTCAAGCCACTGATGAATCTAGCACAGGGTTCCGTGATGTAGTCATGCCACTGATGAATCTAGCACAGGGTTCCGTGATGATGTAGTCATGGCACTGATGAATCTAGCACAGGGTTCCGTGATGATGTAGTCACGCCACTGATGAATCTAGCACAGGGTTCCGTGATGATGTAGTCACGCCACTGATGAATCTAGCACAGGGTTCCGTGATGATGTAGTCACGCCACTGATGAATCTAGCACAGGGTTCCGTGATGATGTAGTCACGCCACTGATGAATCTAGCACAGGGTTCCATGATGATGTAGTCACGCCACTGATGAATCTAGCACAGGGTTCCGTGATGTAGTCACGCCACTGATGAATCTAGCACAGGGTTCCGTGATGATGTAATCACGCCACTGATGAATCTTGCGCAGGGTTCCGTGATGATGTAGTCACGCCACTGATGAATCTAGCACAGGGTTCCGTGATGATGTAGTCACGCCACTGATGAATCTAGCACAGGGTTCCGTGATGATGTAGTCACGCCACTGATGAATCTTGCGCAGGGTTCCGTGATGATGTAGTCACGGCACTGATGAATCAAGCACAGGGTTCCGTGATGATGTAGTCACGCCACTGATGAATCTAGCACAGGGTTCCGTGATGATGTAGTCACGGCACTGATGAATCTAGCACAGGGTTCCGTGATGATGTAGTCACGCCACTGATGAATCTAGCACAGGGTTCCGTGATGATGTAGTCACGGCACTGATGAATCAAGCACAGGGTTCCATGATGATGTAGTCACGCCACTGATGAATCTAGCACAGGGTTCCGTGATGATGTAGTCACGCCACTGATGAATCTAGCACAGGGTTCCGTGATGATGTAGTCACGCCACTGATGAATCTAGCACAGGGTTCCGTGATGATGTAGTCACGCCACTGATGAATCTAGCACAGGGTTCCGTGATGATGTAGTCACGCCACTGATGAATCTAGCACAGGGTTCCGTGATGATGTAGTCACGCCACTGATGAATCTAGCACAGGGTTCCGTGATGATGTAGTCACGCCACTGATGAATCTAGCGCAGGGTTCCGTGATGATGTAGTCACGCCACTGATGAATCTAGCACAGGGTTCCGTGATGATGTAGTCACGCCACTGATGAATCTAGCACAGGGTTCCGTGATGATGTAGTCACGCCACTGCTTCCCTGTCTGACTTTCATTTCCCAATTAATGACACAAACACAGTTATGTTCTCAAAGCAGATTGTGGTCTTACCCAAAACATCTTAAACCACCGTGGAAACCCTGGAAGAGGAACTGAAATCTCTTAGTGAAATGATCTGATGCCAGTTACAGTCGTTAGTTACATAGCTAGTCATAGCATAAACCTTGGAGATGGTGCACAACCAGGGCCGTTCTGAGCAGATTCTCAATCTCGCTCACAATCTCTATCTCAGGATGTTGGCCATCCCTGTGAAGTATTGGGGATGTTTCTAAGCTCTGAGAGAGAGAGAGAGAGAGAGAGAGAGAGAGAGAGAGAGAGAGAGAGAGAGAGAGAGAGAGAGAGAGAGAGAGATACAAAGGGAGAGAGAGAGAGAAAATGGAGAAAGGGAGAGAGAGTGATACAAAGGGAGAGAGAGAGAGATACAAAGGGAGAGAGAGATACAAAGGGAGAGAGAGAGGTACAAAGGGAGAGAGAGAGAGAGAGAGAGAGAGAGAGACAATTGGAGAGAGAGAGAGATACAAAGGGAGAGGGAGAGACATACAAAGGGAGAGAGAGAGAAATGGATAGAGAGAGAGATACAAAGGGAGAGAGAGAGAGACAAATGGAGAGAGAGAGAGAGAGAGATGTAAAGGGAGAGAGAGAGAGATACAAAGGGAGAGAGAGAGAGATACAAAGGGAGAGAGAGAGAGATACAAAGGGAGAGAGAGATACAAAGGGAGAGAGAGAGAGAGAGACAAATGGAGAGGGAGAGAGATACAAAGGGAGAGAGAGAGAGAAATACAAAGGGAGAGAGAGAGATACAAATGGAAAGAGAGAGATACAAATGGAGAGAGAGAGAGATACAAATGGAGAGAGAGAGAGATACAAAGGGAGAGAGAGAGAGATACAAAGGGAGAGAGAGAGATACAAAGGGAGAGAGAGAGAGAGAGACAAATGGAGAGGGAGAGAGATACAAAGGGAGAGAGAGAGAGAGAAATACAAAGGGAGAGAGAGACATACAAATGGAGAGAGAGAGAGATACAAATGGAGAGAGAGAGAGAGAGATACAAAGGGAGAGAGAGATACAAATGGAGAGAGAGAGAGATACAAAGGAGAGAGAGAGAGATACAAATGGAGAGAGAGAGAGAGATACAAAGGGAGAGAGAGATACAAATGGAGAGAGAGAGAGATACAAAGGGAGAGAGAGAGATACAAATGGAGAGAGAGAGAGAGATACAGAGGGGAGAGAGAGAGATACAAATGGAGAGAGAGCGAGAGATACAAAGGGAGTGAGAGAGAGATACAAAGGGAGAGAGAGAGAGATACACAGGGAGAGAGAGAGCTACAAAGGGAGAGAGAGAGATACAGAGGGAGAGAGAGAGAGAGAGATACAAAGGGAGAGAGAGCGAGAGATACAAAGGGATTGAGAGAGAGATACAAAGGGAGAGAGAGAGAGAGATACACAGGGAGAGAGAGAGCGATACAAAGGGAGAGAGAGAGAGAGAGAGATACAAATGGAGAGAGAGAGATACAAAGGTAGAGAGAGAGAGATACAAATGGAGAGAGGGAGATACAAAGGGAGATAGAGAGAGAGAGAGAGAGAGAGAGAGAGAGAGAGAGATACAAAGGTAGAGAGAGAGAGAGATACAAAGGGAGAGAGAGAGAAACAAAGGGAGAGAGAGAGAGATAGAAACAAAGGGAGAGAGAGAGAGAGAGAGAGAGAGATACAAAGGGAGAGAGAGCGAGAAGGATACAATGGGAGAGAGAGAGAGAGAGAGAGAGAGATACAAAGGGAGAGAGAGAGATAGAGAGATACAAAGGGAGAGAGAGAGAGAGATACAAATGGAGAGAGAGAGATACAAAGGGAGAGAGAGAGATACAAAGGGAGAGAGAGAGAGATACAAAGGGAGAGAGCGAGAAAGAGAGATACAAAGGGAGAGAGAGCGAGAGAGATACAAAGGGAGAGAGAGAGAGATACTAAGGTAGAGAGAGAGACATAGATACAAAGGGAGAGAGAGAGAGAGAGATACAAAGGGAGAGAGAGAGATACAAAGGGAGAGAGATACAAAGGAGAGAGAGAGAGAGAGAGAGAGAGAGAGAGAGAGAGAGAGAGAGAGAGAGAGAGAGAGAGAGGAGAGAGAGAGAGAGAGAGAGAGAGAGAGAAAATGGAGAAAGGGAGAGAGAGATACAAAGGGAGAGAGAGAGAAATACAAAGGGAGAGAGAGAGATACTAAGGGAGAGAGAGAGATACAAAGGGAGAGAGAGAGGTACAAAGGGAGAGAGAGAGAGAGAGAGAGAGAAATGGAGAGAGAGAGAGATACAAAGGGAGAGAGAGAGACCTACAAAGGGAGAGAGAGAGAAATGGATAGAGAGAGAGATACAAAGAGAGAGAGAGAGAGACAAATGGAGAGAGAGAGAGAGATACAAAGGGAGAGAGAGAGAGATACAAAGGGAGAGAGAGAGATACAAAGGGAGAGAGAGAGATACAAAGGGAGAGAGAGAGAGAGAGATACAAATGGAGAGAGAGAGAGATACTAAGGTAGAGAGAGAGAGATATATACAAAGGGAGAGAGAGAGAGAGAGAGAGAGAGAGATACAAAGGAGAGAGAGAGAGAGAGAGATACAAAGGGAGAGAGAGAGAGAGAGATACAAAGGGAGAGAGAGAGAGATAGATACAAAGGGAGAGAGAGAGAGAGAGAGAGAGATACAAAGGGAGAGAGAGCGAGAAGGATACAAAGGGAGAGAGAGAGAGAGATACAAAGGGAGAGAGAGAGAGAGATAGAGAGATACAAAGGGAGAGAGAGAGATACAAATGGAGAGAGAGAGATACAAAGGGAGAGAGAGATACAAAGGGAGAGAGAGCGAGAGAGATACAAAGGGAGAGAGAGCGAGAGAGATACAAAGGGAGAGAGAGATACAAAGGGAGAGAGAGATACAGAGGGAGAGAGAGAGAGATACAAAGGAGAGAGAGAGAGAGATACAAAGGGAGAGAGAGAGAGAGAGAGAGATACAGAGGGAGAGAGAGAGATACAAAGGGAGAGAGAGCGAGAGATACAAAGGGAGTGAGAGAGAGATACAAAGCGAGAGAGAGAGAGACATACAGAGGGACAGAGAGAGAGAGATACAAAGATGAAGGAGAGAGAGAAACAGAGAGGGGAGAGTAGGAGAGAGATGAACGAGAGAGAGAAACAGAGAGGGGAGAGTAGGAGAGAGAGATGAACGAGAGAGAGAAACAGAGAGGGGAGAGTAAGAGAGAGAGAAACAGAGAAGGGAGAGTAGGACCTGGGACAGCAAGGAGTCATCATGCCAGGTAGAGAGAAAGAAAGAGAGAATTAGTGCATACTTAAATTCACACAGGACAACGGATAAGACAGGAGAAGTTCTCCAACTATAACAGACTGACCCTAGCCCCCCGACACATAAACCACTGCAGCATAAATACTGGAGGCTGAGACAGGAGGGGTCAGGAGACACTGTGGCCCCATCCGATGAAACACCCGGACAGGACCAAACAGGAAGGATTTAACCCCACCCATTTTGCTAAAGCACAGCCCCCACACCACTAGAGGGATATCTTCAACCACCAATTTACCGTCCTGCGACAAGGTCAAGTATAGCCCACAAAGATCTCCAAGGAAGGGGGGGCCAACCCAGACAGGAAGATCACATCAGTGACTCAACCCACTCTAGTGACGCACCCCTCCTAGGGACGGCATGGAAGAGCACCAGTAAGCCAGTGACTCAGCCCCTGTAATAGGGTTAGAGGCAAAGAATCCCAGTGGAAAGAGGGGAACCGGCCAGGCAGAGACAGCAAGGGCGGTTCGTTGCTCCAGAGCCTTTCCGTTCAACTTCACACTCCTGGGCCAGACTACACTCAATCATATGACCTACTGAAGAGATGAGTCTTCACTAAAGACTTAAAGGTTGAGACCGAGTCTGCGTATCTCACATGGGTAGGCCAGACCATTCCATAATAATGGAGCTCTATAGGAGAGAAAGCCCTGCCTCCAGCTGTTTGCTTAGAAATTCTATGGACAGTTAGGAGGCCTGCGTCTTGTGACCGTAGCGTACGTGTAGGTATGTACGGCAGGACCAAATCGGAGAGATAGGTAGGAGCAAGCCCATGTAATGCTTTGTAGGTTAGCAGTAAAACCTTGAAATCAGCTCTTGCCTTGACAGGAAGCCAGTGTAGGGAGGCTAGCACTGGAGTAATATGATCACATTTTTTGGTTCTAGTCAGGATTCTAGCAGCCGTATTTAGCACTAACTGAAGTTTATTTAGTGCTTTATCCGGGTAGCCGGAAAGTAGAGCATTGCAGTAGTCTAACCTAGAAGTAACAAAAGCATGGATTAATTTATCTGCATCATTTTTGGACAGAACGTTTCTGATTTTTGCAATATTACGTAGATGGAAAAAAGCTGTCCTTAAAACAGTCTTGATATGTTCGTCAAAAGAGAGATCAGGGTCCAGCGTAATGCCGAGGTCCTTCACAGTTTTATTTGAGACGACTGTACAGCCATCAAGATTAATTGTCAGATTCAACAGAAGATATCTTTGTTTCTTTGGACCTAGAACAAGCATCTCTGTTTTGTCTGAGTTTAAAAGTAGAACGTTTGCAGCCATATACTTTCTTATGTCTGAAACACAGGCTTCTAGCGAGGGCAATTTTGGGGCTTCACCATGTTTCATTGAAATGTACAGCCGTGTGTCATCCGCATAGCAGTGAAAGTTAACATTATGTTTTCGAATGACATTCCCTAGGTAAAATATTCCCTAGGTAAAATATATAGTGAAAACAATAGTGTTCCTAAAATGGAACCTTGAGGAACACTGAAATTTACCATTCACAAATGGTGAAACTGACAAACTGATATCTTTCCGACAGATAAGATAAGATAAGATAAGATCTCAACCAGGCCAGAAGTTGTCTGTGTAGACCAATTAGTGTTTCCAATCTCTCCAAAAGAATGTGGTGATCGATGGTATCAAAACCAGCTCTAAGGTCTAGGAGCACGAGAACAGATGCCGAGCCTCTGCAGATGAACAAGGGAGAGAAACAGGGAAGGGAGAGTAGGAGAGAGAGATGAACAAGAGAGAGAAACAGAGATGGGGAGAGTAGGAGAGAGAGATGAACAAGAGAGAGAAACAGAGATGGGGAGAGTAGGAGAGAGAGATGAACAAGAGAGAGAAACAGAGATGGGGAGAGTAGGAGAGAGAGATGAACAAGAGAGAGAAACAGAGATGGGGAGAGTAGGAGAGAGAGATGAACAAGAGAGAGAAACAGAGATGGGGAGAGTAGGAGAGAGAGATGAACAAGAGAGAGAAACAGAGATGGGGAGAGTAGGAGAGAGAGATGGAAGGCTGGGGTTCAGAAGGAGCAGCCGTTCAGAGCAGTGGAGGAAATAATGTATCTGTTGTAGTTCTCCTCCCAGATGTCTCAGCCCACGTCTAAGACTCACTGCACTTTCTCTCTCTCCTGTCTCCGGAGCTGTGAGTGGGTTTGACCTCAAAGTGCTCCTCCCCCTTTAGAGTGTCAGGCCTTGGGTGTGATATGAGGGAGAGAAAACTCTGCAGACAGCCCATCACAACCTCAACTCTTTGTTTATCTATTAATAATTGAGCATCGCTGAAGACAACAAGGGGCGGGGGCTTGGGAGGGTTGATGGGGGTTGGGGAGGTAGCATCACATGGGAAATGTATACCTTTAACACAGCGGTTTGGGCTAATCTGCAGCTAGCGCTCTCCCTCTGAAGTATGGTTATAGGGATGGACAGAGAGAGAGAGAGAGAACATTAGGGTTTAGCTTGCTGTTGTTGTTTGTCATAGCTGTAGGGTGTGTTTATGTATGAGTCTGGAGACGATGCCTGCCTGTGCCATAGCCCTCTGTGTCTCCTCCTGTTTGTACTGCCTTACCTCTTCATAGTGTGTGTGTGTGTGTGTGTGTGCATGTGTATGTGTGTGTGTGTGTGTGTGTGTGTGTGTGTGTGTGTGTGTGTGTGTGTGTGTGTGTGTGTGTGTGTGTGTGTGTGTGTGTGTGTGTGTGTGTGTGTGTGTGTGTGTGTGTGTGTGTGTGCATGTGTATGTGTTTGCGTGTGCATGCGTGTGTGATTGTGCAAGAAAGAGAGATAGGTGATTGAGTTTATTCAATGTGCCACACCTTGAGCTGTGTGGGGTTGTTGATTTGACAATACTCCCAACCTTTTGTATTGTCCATGGAACACATGTCTTATTGTTGCTGTATATGAGTAAATCTATTCCCTCAGTAACACAGCTTTGAGCCTTAGTGTCTTATTGTTGCTGTATATGAGTCTATCTATTCCCTTAGTAACACAGCTTTGAGCCTTAGCGTCTTATTGTTGCTGTATATGAGTCTATCTATTCCCTCAGTAACACAGCTTTGAGCCTTAGTGTCTTATTGTTGCTGTATATGAGTTTATCTATTCCCTTAGTAACACAGCTTTGAGCCTTAGCGTCTTATTGTTGCTGTATATGAGTATATCTATTCCCTCGGTAAAACAGCTTTGAGACTTAGCGTCTTATTGTTGATGTATATAAGTCTATTCCCTAAGTAACACAGCTTTGAGCCTTAGTGTCTTATTGTTGCTTTATATGAGTCTATCTATTCCCTCAGTAACACAGCTTTGGGCCTTAGTGTCTTATTGTTGCTGTATGTGAGTGTATTACCTCAGTAACACAGCTTTGAGCCTTAGTGTCTTATTGTTGCTGTATATGAGTCTATCTATTCCCTCAGTAACACAGCTTTGGGCCTTAGTGTCTTATTGTTGCTGTATGTGAGTGTATTACCTCAGTAACACAGCTTTGAGCCTTAGTGTCTTAATGTTGCTGTATATGAGTCTATTATCTCAGTAACACAGCTTTGAGCCTTAGTGTCTTATTGTTGTTGTATATGAGTCTATCTATTCCCTCAGTGACACAGCTTTGAGCCTTAGTGTCTTATTGTTGTTGTATATGAGTCCATGTATAGTATATATTCCCTCAGTAACACAGCTTTGATTAAGGAAATGTAAAATGACACATTACTACAGTGAGAATCATTTGGGAAACAATTAGGAAATGTTTACCTTCAATTTCTACACTACTATTTATCATTCTCCAATGTGAGAAAACGTCAGCAGTTTAGGAGAGAACAAGGTCTTTTACGGGTGTGGTATTGTGCATTTTGCAGGTGTAATGGGATAATGATCAGTCCAAGTATGATTTTATTTCCTGTTTTGGTGGCGTCCTCCACATCTGAAGGTTGACTTACCTCTCACTTTTTCTCTAATTAAGTAGCCTTTAAACATTTTCCCCACAGACCGCTTGCTGTCAGAACAAAGTCCACATTGTTTCTCCCTCTGAGGCAGCGGCCCTTGAGTGAAAGCCTCAGAGCCTCCTAACGTTACCATCATGAGCTGAGAGGGTCCCGGCCCTCGGGGGCTGTCCACCAAATAAGTTGTCGGAGCAGACAAGTCTATTGTGCGTTCGGAGCAGTTCTGGAAGAGGAGTGGTTTAATGAGAGAATGATTACCGTGTTCTCTAGTGATGGGATGTTACCGCTCTGTATGTCAGGAGGACAGGATGACGGGAGAGTTTCCAATCAAAAAGAGAGGAGGACAATGATTAGAGAGAAACTAGATATTCAGTCTATTCCCCAAAGTGTTTCAGGGCATTTTTTTGTGGTTAATTCTCCAACATGGGATTTCCCTTTGTCTACAAGTAGGAAATGTGTTGATTAGCAAGAGTTTATTTTACTTCCATTTTTCACTGATGCAAATACATTCCAGTGTAATGGGAGAGGTACTGACTGTTTCCTAACTGTGCCAGTGTAGTAATACCAATAACATCTCATTATTCACATTTAGTTACTCTCTGGTCTGTGGCCAGAAGTTAGATGATATGGCAACCTGGCAACCTCTTATTTATTTCTGGATGTAAGCAATTGTTTTCCTCGACCTGCAAAAGTTCATGTATTCATAAATTATCTACGGTAAAATGTCGAGGTCGGTTGCTTATCTTCTGTCAGTCAGTCCGTCAGTCCGTCAGTCAGTCCGTCAGTCAGTCAGTCCGTCAGTCAGTCCGTCCGTCAGTCAGTCAGTCCGTCAGTCCGTCAGTCCGTCAGTCAGTCAGTCAGTCAGTCAGTCCGTCAATCCGTCAGTCCGTCAGTCCGTCAGTCAGTCAGTCAGTCCGTCAGTCAGTCCGTCAGTCAGTCCGTCAGTCAGTCAGTCAGTCAGTCCGTCAGTCAGTCAGTCCGTCAGTCAGTCAGTCCGTCAGTCAGTCAGTCAGTCAGTCCGTCAGTCCGTCCAGTCCGTCAGTCAGTCCGTCAGTCAGTCAGTCCGTCAGTCAGTCAGTCAGTCAGTCAGTCCGTCAATCCGTCAGTCAGTCAGTCAGTCTGTCAGTCAGTCAGTCAGTCAGTCAGTCCGTCAAGTCCGTCAGTCAGTCAGTCAGTCAGTCAGTTAGTCAGTCAGTCAATCAGTTAGTCAGTCAGTCCGTCAGTCAGTCAGTCAGTCAGTTTTGGTTTTTCCCTGTGGCTGTCATCAATGAACTGATGCAACTCTTTATCCATTGACACCCTTCTCTTTGATATGAATACATTTTATATCATTCCCCTCCCGTTTTAGGAAGAGGAGATGCCATTAGCAGTGTATTATGTTCCAGTTGGAACGGAGATATCTCCAAACGAATAGTCGCCTTGTGCACGGCTCATTAGTACATTGCTTTTCATACAAACGTATCAACAGTGTTCTAAGCTAATAAGCTTTTTTTATTTCTAGGCTATATGATGTAGAAAGAGGGAGCTGAAGGTCACGGGTCTGATTGAGCGCAGAGTGCTTCCGTGAGGGAGTGATTTATCGGGAATTATTGTGCTGCTCTTTGCTCCAGAGAGTTTACTATTGATGTGTGGAGTTGAAATAGCTTCTTCAAGAGAAGAGGGAGATAGGGGCTTCACAGACGACACAGGCAGTCCTCTCATCAGCCAGACACAGCCTCCCTACGCTTTATAGACCTTCATTTCGTTCGGACAGCTTTTCTTTTTTTTGAGACACAAACACACACACAGGCGTGCATTCACGTATATGTACACATGCACACACGCACAGACACACATCAAAGATGCACAGACACATGCACAAACATCAATGGTGGGAAAAGTACTCAATTGTCATACTTAAGTAAAAGTAAGGATACCTTTAATAGAAAATGACAAGCCACCCAGTAAAATACTACTTGAGTAAAAGTCTAAAAGTATTTAGTTTTAAATATACATAAGTATCAAATGTAAATGCTATTCTAAAATGTAGTTTGTAATTCCTTATATTCAACAAACCAGATGGCCCAATGTTCTTTTTTTCTTGACAGATAGCCAGGGGCACACCCCAACACTAATTTACAAACGAAGCATGAGTGTTTACTGAGTCCAGATCAGGCATTAGGGATGACCAGGGATGTTCTCTTGATAAGTGCCTGAATCTGACCATTTTACCATCCTGTTAAGGATCCAACATACCTTTGGGTGTTAGGAAAAATGTATGAAGTAAAAAATATATTATTTTATTTAGGAATGTAGTGAAGTGAAAGTAAAATTTGTCAAAAATAAAATAAATAATAAAATAAAGTACAGATACCCCCAAAAAACGATTTAAGTAGTACTTTAAAGTATTTTTACTTAAATATTTTACACCACTGACATGCATACAGTACACACACGTCAGGCACATACTACAAACAAACACATTCTGTCCTTCCTCCCCTCCTGGTCGTTTGGAATCCCCAGGGAGACTATTTTCTTAGAGGTATTAGCTAATTATTACTATGAGTTAACTGGTCATTCAACAAAGCCAACCTCTCCAGTATTTGTCGCGAACAATCCCAGAGGGGGAGCCTCTACTCAGAGGCAGCAGGTAGCCTAGCGGTACGATCGTTGGGCCAGTAAATGAAAAGCTGCTTGTTCAAATACCCAAGACGACAAGGTGAAAACTCTGTCAATGTTCCCTTGCGCAAGGCACTTAAACTCTAATTTGCTCTAGGGGCACCACACTACTATCGCAACACATTTCACTGCACCTATCTGGTGCATGTGACAGTAAAACATTGTGTTGTTGTATTGCAGGGGATATGGATCAGGATCACTAGTCATGTCAAAACATATCCATCTTTCAATCCCACTTCAGCTTCTGTCCAACGCATCCGTCTTATTGAGCCTTTTTCTTTTCTTCTTTGAGTCACCAAATGAACTCGTTTCAGACGTTCCTACAGTGTTTATGTCAGTGTTTGAAACTAGGTCCTGGTGGGTTGGCGCGTTGGGAGCCCTGTCAGTGTTTGTGGAAAGACAGGCTGATTAGGGAGGAGGTGAGGCACATGTTTTCTCCTTTACCTCTATCCCTCCATCTATCCCTCTATCCATCTGCCTGCCTACCTCTCGTTTTTAATGAGACACACAGACCGGCTTTACTCTACCTGCCATGGATGAAGGGAGAGAGAGAGAGAGATGGGGGAGATAGTTGGAGGGAGTGGGAAAGAGGGTGGGAGAGAGAGAGGGAGAGAGAGAGGGGGAGAGAGAGAGGGAGAGAGTGAAAGAGAGAGGAGGCTGGCATCAGACTTCACAAACACAGGTTATACTGCAGTTCCAGCCCAGTGTCTGCTACAGCACATCAAAGAGAGCAATGCCAGGTGAGGGGAACACAAGCTGGCAAATGAGTTCTGAACAGAGAGAGAGAGAGAGAGAGAGGTAACATGGGGGGATGAACAGAGGGAGGAAACACAGTGAAGAGGAAGGGTGAGGACAGGGTGGGCCACTGGCAGGCAGGGAGGCAGGCAGGCAGACAGACAGGCAGGCAGGCGGGCAGACAGACGGACAGACGGACAGACAGACAGAACCAAGCCACCACACATCCTCAGGATTATTTCTCTATATTAGTAGTATTTATATATTTGTTATGATATTGTCATTGAACATATCATGGCGTGGTGGTGGTACACTTAGGACATAGGATACAGGAGTACTACTCCCCCATAACAGTACTTTGTAGGTAGGAAACGCAGAATCACATCAGAGCGCTTCTGAAATAATCATCACAAGATCTGTTCTATACTGAGTCATGGGGTCAGGGAGAGAGAACAGGAGAGAGAGATAGAGAGAGAGAGAGAGAGAGAGAGAGAACACGAGAGAGAGAGAACACGAGAGAGAGAGAGAACACGAGAGAGAAGGAAGGAAGGAAGGAAGGAAGGAAGGAAGGAAGGAAGGAAGGAAGGAAGGAAGGAAGGAAGGAAGGAAGGAAGGAAGGAAGGAAGGAAGGAAGGAAGGAAGGATGCAGTGAATGAAGCCTTAGAGACCAAGGGTGAGAGTCTAAATCTTTCATCCTTCTCCCGGATCAGAAATTCTTGGCTGGATTATCAGCTCTAAACCCTGACATGGGCATCTGGTGCAGTGCGACAGGCAGACAGACAGACAGACAGACAGACAGACAGACAGACAGACAGACAGACAGACAGACAGACAGAAAGAAAGAAAGAAAGAAAGAAAGAAAGAAAGAAAGAAAGAAAGACAGACAGACAGACAGACAGACAGACAGACAGACAGACAGACAGACAGACAGACAGACAGACAGACAGACAGACAGACAGACAGAAAGAAAGAAAGAAAGAAAGAAAGAAAGACAGAAAGAAAGAAAGAAAGAAAGACAGACAGACAGACAGACAGACAGACAGACAGACAGACAGACAGACAGGTCGTTATCAATAAAATGTCACAATACAGTGCAGAGCGTTCGGTTTGGCTGCTGGGGGGCAAGCAGACCTCCAGCTCCGCTAAAACCATTGACAACTATGTGCTGTTTTCAATTGTTAAGTAAATGTTATTTGGTATTTGGTTGTAATATCATCATCTCTTAAATAGCATAGTCAGAATTACACATTTCAGATTATTCCAATTTAGCTTGTTAGAGTTATACAGGAAGTAAATGCTTTTTATGACCAGTAAACATCAATTAATAATTTCAGATACATGTGGGTCGCCTATCCATCTGGCATGTAGCTAGCTAGCTAAGCAAACAACATGTGTCATTTATCTTGCTTCATCAGAAAAGAGGCTTTTGGAAAGAGCTTTAAATCGACAAGTCCTCGTCCTGGTAAAGTTGTCAGTCAGAATGCTGTCTTCCCCACCATAGATGGTAAGCAAGTCAAACAGTATTTGGATATAGCCATCTAATTTTTCCCCTGAAAGTTAGCTTGTTAACTAGCCATGTTGACGTGATCTGTTTTTGCTAGCTAGTCAATTTGACGTGGTCCGTCAATCAATGTAGCCTATTATGTCTGTCAGCAGCAATGGTAATTAAACACTTAAAAACTGTTGAAAAGGGAGATCAAGTTAGCTGACTTCGCTTGGTAGGCCTACGTTGGTTGGAGGAAAAAGTACATTAGGTTTACTTACCACTATATTTCGTCAACTGTACAATGTTTCTACCGGTAGCTTGCAAAGTAAATGTTATCAGCTGACAGTAAAGTTACATTGGCAAATGCCCCCTTCTGCTGCTTGACAGGCAGAGGCAGCAACGGATGAACCTTAACCTCTCATACTTCTCAGGTATAGTTCAGTTTTATATCATATCACTCAAATATCCAATTAATGGTGGCCAATATTGAGAGATATTGTGAGGCAACCCTCAGGTATCTGAAATGAAATGATCCATTGATGTTCATACTGATCATGAAAAGCGAGCAGTGACTTGCTGTATAACTCTGATGATAGAGATAAACAGTGACTTGCTGTATAACTCTGATGATAGAGATAAACAGTGACTTGCTGTATAACTCTGATGATAGAGATAAACAGTGACTTGCTGTATAACTCTGATGATAGAGATAAACAGTGACTTGCTGTATAACTCTGATGATAGAGATAAACAGTGACTTGCTGTATAACTCTGATGATAGAGATAAACAGTGACTTGCTGTATAACTCTGATGATAGAGATAAACAGTGACTTGCTGTATAACTCTGATGATAGAGATAAACAGTGACTTGCTGTATACCTCTGATGACAGAGATAAACAGTGACTTGCTGTATAACTCTGATGATAGAGATAAACAGTGACTTGCTGTATAACTCTGATGATAGAGATAAACAGTGATTTGCTGTACAACTCTGATGACAGAGATAAACAGTGACTTGCTGTATAACTCTGATGATAGATAGCTAGCTACATAGCCGTCTGTGTATCAAAGATAATTGTGTAGTCTAGAGCGATTTTCTAGGTTAGCTAGCCAGCTATTGTCGTTCTTTTAACGCAACGTAACGTAATCAACACTGCTAGCTAGCCAGCTAGCCCCCGAATAGCAGCACTGTAGAAACTATTACACTCAACGGGACGACTTGATTAGTGTAGTGTCAACAACGCAGCCACTGCCAGCTAGCCTACAAAGTCAACAACGCAGCCACTGCCAGCTAGCCTACTTCAGCAGTACTGTATCATTTTAATCATTTTAGTCAATAAGATTCTTGCTACGTAAGCTTAACTTTCTGAACATTCGAGACGTGTAGTCCACTTGTCATTCCAATCTCCTTGCATTAGCGTAGCCTCTTCTGTAGCCTGTCAACTATGTGTCTGTCTATCCCTGTTATCTCCTCTCTGCACAGACCATACAAACGCTCCACACCGCGTGGCCAGCGCCACCCTAATCTGGTGGTCCCAGCGCGCACGACCCACGTGGAGTTCCAGGTCTCCGGTAGCCTCTGGAACTGCCAATCTGCGGCCAACAAGGCAGAGTTCATCTCAGCCTATGCCTCCCTCCAGTCCCTCGACTTCTTGGCACTGACGGAAACATGGATCACCACAGATAACACTGCTACTCCTACTGCTCTCTCTTCGTCCGCCCACGTGTTCTCGCACACCCCGAGAGCTTCTGGTCAGCGGGGTGGTGGCACCGGGATCCTCATCTCTCCCAAGTGGTCATTCTCTCTTTCTCCCCTTACCCATCTGTCTATCGCCTCCTTTGAATTTCATGCTGTCACAGTTACCAGCCCTTTCAAGCTTAACATCCTTATCATTTATCGCCCTCCAGGTCCCCTCGGAGAGTTCATCAATGAGCTTGATGTCTTGATAAGCTCCTTTCCTGAGGACAGCTCCCCTCTCACAGTTCTGGGCGACTTTAACCTCCCCACGTCTACCTTTGACTCATTCCTCTCTGCCTCCTTCTTTCCACTCCTTTCCTCTTTTGACCTCACCCTCTCACCTTCCCCCCCCTACTCACAAGGCAGGCAATACGCTCGACCTCATCTTTACTAGATGCTGTTCTTCCACTAACCTCATTGCAACTCCCCTCCAAGTCTCCGACCACTACCTTGTATCCTTTTCCCTCTCGCTCTCATCCAACACTTCCCACACTGCCCCTACTCGGATGGTATCGCGCCGTCCCAACCTTCGCTCTCTCTCCCCCACTACTCTCTCCTCTTCCATCCTATCATCTCTTCCCTCTGCTCAAACCTTCTCCAACCTATCTCCTGATTCTGCCTCCTCAACCCTCCTCTCCTCCCTTTCTGCATCCTTTGACTCTCTATGTCCCCTATCTTCCAGGCCGGCTCGGTCCTCCCCTCCCGCTCCGTGGCTCGACGACTCATTGCGAGCTCACAGAACAGGGCTCCGGGCAGCCGAGCGGAAATGGAGGAAAACTCGCCTCCCTGCGGACCTGGCATCCTTTCGCTCCCTCCTCTCTACATTTTCCTCCTCTGTCTCTGCTGCTAAAGCCACTTTCTACCACTCTAAATTCCAAGCATCTGCCTCTAACCCTAGGAAGCTCTTTGCCACCTTCTCCTCCCTCCTGAATCCTCCTCCCCTCCCCCCTCCTCCCTCTCTGCAGATGACTTCGTCAACCATTTTGAAAAGAAGGTCGACGACATCCGATCCTCGTTTGCTAAGTCAAACGACACCGCTGGTTCTGCTCACACTGCCCTACCCTGTGTTCTGACCTCTTTCTCCCCTCTCTCTCCAGATGAAATCTCGCGTCTTGTGACGGCCGGCCGCCCAACAATCTGCCCGCTCGACCCTATCCCCTCCTCTCTTCTCCAGACCATTTCCGGAGACCTTCTCCCTTACCTCACCTTGCTCATCAACTCATCCCTGACCGCTGGCTACGTCCCTTCCGTCTTCAAGAGAGCGAGAGTTGCACCCCTTCTGAAAAAACCTACACTCGATCCCTCCGATGTCAACAACTACAGACCAGTATCCCTTCTTTCTTTTCTCTCCAAAACTCTTGAACGTGCCGTCCTTGGCCAGCTCTCCCGCTATCTCTCTCAGAATGACCTTCTTGATCCAAATCAGTCAGGTTTCAAGACTAGTCATTCAACTGAGACTGCTCTTCTCTGTATCACGGAGGCGCTCCGCACTGCTAAAGCTAACTCTCTCTCCTCTGCTCTCATCCTTCTAGACCTATCGGCTGCCTTCGATACTGTGAACCATCAGATCCTCCTCTCCACCCTCTCCGAGTTGGGCATCTCCGGCGCGGCCCACGCTTGGGATTGCGTCCTACCTGACAGGTCGCTCCTACCAGGTGGCGTGGCGAGAATCTGTCTCCTCACCACGCGCTCTCACCACTGGTGTCCCCCAGGGCTCTGTTCTAGGCCCTCTCCTATTCTCGCTATACACCAAGTCATTTGGCTCTGTCATAACCTCACATGGTCTCTCCTATCATTGCTATGCAGACGACACACAATTAATCTTCTCCTTTCCCCCTTCTGATGACCAGGTGGCGAATCGCATCTCTGCATGTCTGGCAGACATATCAGTGTGGATGACGGATCACCACCTCAAGCTGAACCTCGGCAAGACGGAGCTGCTCTTCCTCCCGGGAAGGACTGCCCGTTCCATGATCTCGCCATCACGGTTGACAACTCCATTGTGTCCTCCTCATAGAGCGCTAAGAACCTTGGCGTGATCCTGGACAACACCCTGTCGTTCTCAACTAACATCAAGGCGGTGGCCCGTTCCTGTAGGTTCATGCTCTACAACATCCGCAGAGTACGACCCTGCCTCACACAGGAAGCGGCGCAGGTCCTAATCCAGGCACTTGTCATCTCCCGTCTGGATTACTGCAACTCGCTGTTGGCTGGGCTCCCTGCCTGTGCCATTAAACCCCTACAACTCATCCAGAACGCCGCAGCCCGTCTGGTGTTCAACCTTCCCAAGTTCTCTCACGTCACCCCGCTCCTCCGCTCTCTCCACTGGCTTCCAGTTGAAGCTCGCATCCGCTACAAGACCATGGTGCTTGCCTACGGAGCTGTGAGGGGAACGGCACCTCAGTACCTCCAGGCTCTGATCAGGCCCTACACCCAAACAAGGGCACTGCGTTCATCCACCTCTGGCCTGCTCGCCTCCCTACCACTGAGGAAGTACAGTTCCCGCTCAGCCCAGTCAAAACTGTTCGCTGCTCTGGCCCCCCAATGGTGGAACAAACTCCCTCACGACGCCAGGACAGCGGAGTCAATCACCACCTTCCGGAGACACCTGAAACCCCACCTCTTTAAGGAATACCTAGGATAGGATAAAGTAATCCTTCTCACCCCCCTTAAAAGATTTAGATGCACTATTGTAAAGTGGCTGTTCCACTGGATGTCATAAGGTGAATGCACCAATTTGTAAGTCGCTCTGGATAAGAGCGTCTGCTAAATGACTTAAATGTAAATGTAATAGAGATAAACAGTGACTTGCTGTATAACTCTGATGATAGAGATAAACAGTGACTTGCTGTATAACTCTGATGATAGAGATAAACAGTGACTTGCTGTATAACTCTGATGATAGAGATAAACAGTGACTTGCTGTATATCTCTGATGACAGAGATAAACAGTGACTTGCTGTATACCTCTGATGATATAGATAAACAGTGACTTGCTGTATAACTCTGATGATAGAGATAAACAGTGACTTGCTGTATAACTCTGATGATAGAGATAAACAGTGACTTGCTGTATAACTCTGATGATAGAGATAAACAGTGACTTGCTGTATAACTCTGATGATAGAGATAAACAGTGACTTGCTGTATACCTCTGATGACAGAGATAAACAGTGACTTGCTGTATACCTCTGATGATATAGATAAACAGTGACTTGCTGTATAACTCTGATGATAGAGATAAACAGTGACTTGCTGTATAACTCTGATGATAGAGATAAACAGTGACTTGCTGTATAACTCTGATGATAGAGATAAACAGTGACTTGCTGTATAACTCTGATGATAGAGATAAACAGTGACTTGCTGTATAACTCTGATGATAGAGATAAACAGTGACTTGCTGTATAACTCTGATGACAGAGATAAACAGTGACTTGCTGTATAACTCTGATGATAGAGATAAACAGTGACTTGCTTTATAACTCTGATGATAGAGATAAACAGTGACTTGCTGTATACCTCTGATGATAGAGATAAACAGTGACTTGCTGTATAACTCTGATGATAGAGATAAACAGTGACTTGCTGTATAACTCTGATGATAGAGATAAACAGTGACTTGCTGTATAACTCTGATGATAGAGATAAACAGTGACTTGCTGTATACCTCTGATGATAGAGATAAACAGTGACTTGCTGTATAACTCTGATGACAGAGATAAACAGTGACTTGCTGTATAACTCTGATGACAGAGATAAACAGTGACTTGCTGTATAACTCTGATGATAGAGATAAACAGTGACTTGCTGTATAACTCTGATGATAGAGATAAACAGTGACTTGCTGTATAACTCTGATGATAGAGATAAACAGTGACTTGCTGTATAACTCTGATGATAGAGATAAACAGTGACTTGCTGTATAACTCTGATGACAGAGATAAACAGTGACTTGCTGTATACCTCTGATGATAGAGATAAACAGTGACTTGCTGTATAACTCTGATGATAGAGATAAACAGTGACTTGCTGTATAACTCTGATGATAGAGATAAACAGTGACTTGCTGTATAACTCTGATGATAGAGATAAACAGTGACATGCTGTATAACTCTGATGATAGAGATAAACATTTAATTAAGATGTGATGATATTACAACCAAATAGTTAACATTTATTTAACAATCTTTTGAAAACGGCACCCAATATTAATTTGATTTAAAACAAAATCCATTGTATTGTTTTCTGTTCTGGTGTGTTGTGTTGGTGTGTATTGTATTGTTGTGTTGTAGTGTATTTTGCTGCAATGTATTGTGTTGCATTGATTGTGTTCTGTTCTGCTGTGTTGTGTTGGTGTGTATTGTATTGTTGTGTAGGGTATTTTGCCTCATTGTATTGTGTTGTGTTTTATTGTGTTGTATTCTGTCGCATTGTGTTGTAGTGTATTCTATTTTATTGTGTTGTGTTGTGTTGATTTGTGCTGTGGTGTGTTGTATTGTATTGTGTTGTGGTGTATTATGTTGTGGTGTAGTGTGGTGTGTTGTATTATATTGTGTTGTGGTGTATTATGTTGTGGTGTAGTGTGGTGTGTTGTATTGTGTTGTATTATGTTGTGGTGTATTGTGGTGTATTATGTTGTGGTGTATTGTGGTGTATTATGTTGTGGTGTATTGTGTTGTGTTGTGTTGTATTGAATTGTGGTGCATTGTGGTGTTTTTATTGTGTTGAATTATATTGTGGTGTATTGTCTTGTGGTTTATTGTGTTGTATTGTGTTGTGGTGTATTATGTTGTGGTGTATTGTGTTGTATTATGTTGTGGTGTATTGTGTTGTGGTGTATTGTGTTGTATTATGTTGTGGTGTATTATGTTGTGGTGTATTGTGTTGTATTATGTTGTGGTGTATTATGTTGTGGTGTATTGTGTTGTATTATGTTGTGGTGTATTATGTTGTGGTGTATTGTGTTGTATTATGTTGTGTTGTATTATGTTGTGGTGTATTGTGTTGTATTATGTTGTGTTGTATTATGTTGTGGTATATTGTTGCGTATTATGTTGTGGTGTATTGTTGCGTATTATGTTGTGGTGTATTATGTGGTGGTGTATTGTGTTGTATTGTGTTGTGGTGTATTGTGTTGTATTATGTTGTGGTGTATTGTTGCGTATTATGTTGTGGTGTATTATGTGGTGGTGTATTGTGTTGTATTATGTTGTGGTGTATTGTGTTGTATTATGTTGTGGTGTATTGTTGCGTATTATGTTGTGGTGTATTGTTGTGTATTATGTTGTGGTGTATTGTGTTGTATTATGTTGTGTTGTATTATGTTGTGGTGTATTGTGTTGTATTATGTTGTGGTGTATTATGTTGTGGTGTATTGTGTTGTATTATGTTGTGGTGTATTGTGTTGTATTATGTTGTGGTGTATTGTTGTGTATTATGTTGTGGTGTATTGTGTTGTATTATGTTGTGTTGTATTATGTTGTGGTGTATTGTGTTGTATTATGTTGTGGTGTATTATGTTGTGGTGTATTATGTTGTATTATGTTGTGGTGTATTATGTGGTGGTGTATTGTGTTGTATTATGTTGTGGTGTATTGTGTTGTATTATGTTGTGGTGTATTGTGTTGTATTATGTTGTGGTGTATTGTGTTGTATTATGTTGTGGTGTATTGTGTTGTATTATGTTGTGGTGTATTGTGTTGTATTATGTTGTGGTGTATTGTGGTGTATTATGTGGTGGTGTATTGTGTTGTATTATGTTGTGTTGTATTATGTTGTGGTGTATTGTTGCGTATTATGTTGTGGTGTATTGTTGTGTATTATGTTGTGGTGTATTGTGTTGTATTATGTTGTGGTGTATTATGTTGTGGTGTATTGTGTTGTATTATGTTGTGGTGTATTATGTTGTGGTGTATTGTGTTGTATTATGTTGTGGTGTATTATGTTGTGGTGTATTGTGTTGTATTATGTTGTGGTGTATTATGTGGTGGTGTATTGTGGTGTATTGTGTTGTATTATGTTGTGGTGTATTATGTTGTGGTGTATTGTGGTGTATTGTGTTGTATTATGTTGTGGTGTATTGTGTTGTATTATGTTGTGGTGTATTATGTTGTGGTGTATTGTGTTGTATTATGTTGTGGTGTATTGTGGTGTATTATGTTGTGGTGTATTGTGTTGTGTTATGTTGTATTGAATTGTGGTGCATTGTGGTGTTTTTATTGTGTTGAATTATATTGTGGTGTATTGTGTTGTATTGTGTTGTGGTGTATTATGTTGTGGTGTATTGTGTTGCATTGTGTTGAAATGTGTTGTATTATATTGTGGTGTATTGTCTTGTGGTTTATTGTGTTGTATTGTGTTGTGGTGTATTATGTTGTGGTGTATTGTGTTGTATTATGTTGTGGTGTATTGTGTTGTGGTGTATTGTGTTGTATTATGTTGTGTTGTATTATGTTGTGGTGTATTGTGTTGTATTATGTTGTGTTGTATTATGTTGTGGTGTATTGTGTTGTATTATGTTGTGGTGTATTGTTGCGTATTATGTTGTGGTGTATTATGTGGTGGTGTATTGTGTTGTATTGTGTTGTGGTGTATTGTGTTGTATTATGTTGTGGTGTATTGTTGCGTATTATGTTGTGGTGTATTATGTGGTGGTGTATTTTGTTGTATTATGTTGTGGTGTATTGTGTTGTATTATGTTGTGTGTATTGTTTGTATTATGTTGTGGTGTATTGTTGTGTATTATGTTGTGGTGTATTGTGTTGTATTATGTTGTGTTGTATTATGTTGTGGTGTATTGTGTTGTATTATGTTGTGGTGTATTATGTTGTGGTGTATTATGTTGTATTATGTGGTGGTGTATTGTGTTGTATTGTGTTGTGGTGTATTGTGTTGTATTATGTTGTGGTGTATTGTTGTGTATTATGTTGTGGTGTATTGTGTTGTATTATGTTGTGTTGTATTATGTTGTGGTGTATTGTGTTGTATTATGTTGTGGTGTATTATGTTGTGGTGTATTATGTTGTATTATGTTGTGGTGTATTATGTGGTGGTGTATTGTGTTGTATTATGTTGTGGTGTATTGTGGTGTATTATGTGGTGGTGTATTGTGTTGTATTATGTTGTGGTGTATTGTGTTGTATTATGTTGTGGTGTATTATGTTGTGGTGTATTATGTTGTGGTGTATTGTGTTGTATTATGTTGTGGTGTATTGTGGTGTATTATGTGGTGGTGTATTGTGTTGTATTATGTTGTGGTGTATTGTGTTGTATTATGTTGTGGTGTATTGTTGCGTATTATGTTGTGGTGTATTGTTGTGTATTATGTTGTGGTGTATTGTGTTGTATTATGTTGTGGTGTATTATGTTGTGGTGTATTGTGTTGTATTATGTTGTGGTGTATTATGTTGTGGTGTATTGTGTTGTATTATGTTGTGGTGTATTATGTTGTGGTGTATTGTGTTGTATTATGTTGTGGTGTATTATGTGGTGGTGTATTGTGGTGTATTGTGTTGTATTATGTTGTGGTGTATTATGTTGTGGTGTATTGTGGTGTATTATGTTGTGGTGTATTGTGGTGTATTGTCGTGTATTATGTTGTATTATGTTGTGGTGTATTATGTTGTGGTGTATTGTGTTGTATTATGTTGTGGTGTATTGTGGTGTATTATGTTGTGGTGTATTGTGTTGTGTTATGTTGTATTGAATTGTGGTGCATTGTGGTGTTTTTATTGTGTTGAATTATATTGTGGTGTATTGTGTTGTATTGTGTTGTGGTGTATTATGTTGTGGTGTATTGTGTTGCATTGTGTTGAAATGTGTTGTATTATGTTGTGGTGTATTGTGTTGTGTTATATTGTGGTGTGTTATGTTGTGGTGTATTGTGGTGTATTATGTTGTGGTGTATTATGTTGTGGTGTATTGTGGTGTATTATGTTGTGGTGTATTGTGTTGTATTATGTTGTGGTGTATTGTGGTGTATTATGTTGTGGTTTATTGTGTTGTGGTGTATTGTGTTGTGGTGTATTGTGTTGTATTATGTTGTGGTTTATTGTGTTGTGGTGTATTGTGTTGTGGTGTATTGTGTTGTATTATGTTGTGGTGTATTGTGGTGTATTATGTTGTGGTGTATTGTATGATGTTGTATTTTATTGTGTTGTTTTGTATTGTGTTGTATTGAGGTGTATTACATTGTGTTGTGTTGTATTGTGTTGTGGTTTGTATTGCATTGTGGTGTATTTTAATGTATTGTGTTGTGTTGTATTTTGTTGTAAAATATTGTTTTGTGTTGTATTGTGATGTGTTGTACTGTGTTGTGTTGTATTGTGATGTGTTGTACTGTGTTGTGTTGTATTGAGTTGTGTTGTATTGTATCGTATTGTGTTCTGTTGTGTTGTATTGTTTTCAGTCTGTTCTGCTCTTCTCTGTACTGGTCTCCTCTATTCTGCTCTCCTCTATAATTATCTTCTCTGTACTGCTCTCCTCTATTCTGCTCTCCTCTATAATTATCTTCTCTGTACTGCTCTCCTCTATTCTGCTCTCCTCTATAATTATCTTCTCTGTACTGCTCTCCTCTATTCTGCTCTCCTCTATAATTATCTTCTCTGTACTGCTCTCCTCTATTCTGCTCTCCTCTATAATTATCTTCTCTGTACTGCTCTCCTCTATTCTGCTCTCCTCTATAATTATCTTCTCTGTACTGCTCTCCTCTATTCTGCTCTCCTCTATAATTATCTTCTCTGTACTGCTCTCCTCTATAATGATCTTCTCTGTACTGCTCTTCTCTGTCCTGCTCTCCTCTAGAATGCTCTCTCCTCTATACTGCTCTCTCCTCTATACTGCTCTCTCCTCTATACTGCTCTCATCTACACTGTTCTCCTCTATACTGCTCTCCTCTATACTACTCTCCTCTATACTGCTCTCCTCTGGACTGCTGTCCTCTATAATGTTCTCCTCTATACAGCTCTCCTCTATACTGCTCTCCTCTATACTGCTCTCCTCTATACTGCGCTCCTCTGTACTGCTCTGCTCTATTTTGCTCTCCTCTATACTGCTCTCCTCTATACTGCTCTCCTCTATACTGCTCTCCTCTGTACTGCTCTCCTCTATACTCTTCTCCTCTCCTCTGTACTGCTCTCCTCTATACTGCTGGTCCTCTATACTGCTCTCTCCTCTATACTGCTCTCCTCTATACTGCTCTCCTCCTTTCCTCTCTACTGCTCTCCTCTTTACTGCTCCCATCCATACTGCTCTCTCCTCCATACTGCTCTCTCCTCTATCCTGCTCTTCTCTGTACTGCTCTCCTCTACACTGTTCTCCTCTATACTGCTCTCCTCTGTACTGCTCTCCTCTATACTGCTCTCCTCTATACTGCTCTCCTCTATACTGCTCTACTCTGTACTGCACTCCTCACATCTATACTGCTCTCCTCTATACTCCTCTCTTCTATACTGCTCTCCTCTATACTCCTCTCCTCTGAACTGCTCTCCTCTATACTGCTCTCCTCTGAACTGCTCTCCTCTATACTGCTCTCCTCTATACTCCTCTCTTCTATACTGCTCTCCTCTATACTCCTCTCTTCTATACTGCTCTCCTCTGTACTGTTCTCCTCCTCTCCTCTGTACTGTTCTCCTCCTCTCCTCTGTACTGCTCTCCTCTATACTGTTCTCCTCCTCTCCTTTATACTGCTCTCCTCTATACTGCTCTCCTCTATACTGTTCTCCTCCTCTATACTGCTCTTCTCTACACTGTTCTACTCTATCCTGCTCTCCTGCTCTTCGCAGTACTGCTCTCCTCTATACTGCTCTCATCCTCATCGCTGTACTGCTCTCCTCTATACTGCTCTACTCCTCTTCATTGTACTGCTCTCCTCTATACTGCTCTCCTCTATACTGTTCTCCTCCTCTATACTGCTCTTCTCTACACTGTTCTACTCTATCCTGCTCTCCTCCTCTTCGCTGTACTGCTCTCCTCTATACTGTTCTCTCCTCTATTCTGCTCTTCTCTACACTGTTCTACTCTATACTGCTCTCCTCCTCTCCTATATACTGCTCTCCTATATACTGCTCTCCTCTATACTACTCTCCTCTGTACTGCTCTCCTCTATACTGTTCTCCTCCTCTCCTCTGTTCTCCTCTCCTCTATACTGCTCTCCTCTATACTCCTCTCTTCTATACTGCTCTCCTATATACTCCTCTCCTCTGTACTGCTCTCCTAAATACTGCTCTCCTCTATACTCCTCTCTTCTATACTCCTCTCCTCTATACTGCTCTCCTCTGTACTGCTCTCTCTATACCTCTCTTCTATACTGCTCTCCTCTATACTCCTCTCCTCTGTACTGCTCTCCTCTATACTGCTCTCCTCTGTACTGTTCTCCTCCTCTGCTCTATACTGGTCTGCTCAATACTCCTCTCCTCTGTACTGCTCTCCTCTATACTGCTCTCCTCTATACTGTTCTCCTCCTCTCCTCTATACTGCTCTCCTCTATACTTCTCTCCTGCTCTTCACAGTACTGCTCTCCTCTATACTGCTCTACTCCTCTTCATTGTACTGCTCTCCTCTATACTGCTCTCCTCTATACTGTTCTCCTCCTCTCCTCTATACTGCTCTCCTCTATACTTCTCTCCTGCTCTTCACAGTACTGCTCTCCTCTACACTGCTCTACTCCTCTTCATTGTACTGCTCTCCTCTGTACTGCTCTCCTCTATACTGTTCTCCTCCTCTCCTCTATACTGCTCTCCTCCTCTTCGCTGTACTGCTCTCCTCTATACTGCTCTCCTCTATACTGCTCTCCTCTATACTGCTCTCCGCTATACTGTTCTACTCCTCTCCTCTACACTGCTCTCCTCTATACTGTTCTCCTCCTCTCCTCTATACTGCTCTCCTCTATACTGCTCTCCTCTGTACTGCTCTCCTCTATACTGCTCTCCTCTATACTCCTCTCTTCTATACTGCTCTCCTATATCCTCCTCTCCTCTGTACTGCTCTCCTCAATACTGCTCTCCTCTATACTCCTCTCTTCTATACTGCTCTCCTCTATACTCCTCTCCTCTGTACTGCTCTCCTCTATACTGCTCTCCTCTGCACTGTTCTCCTCCTCTCCTCTATACTGCTCTGCTCAATAATGCTCTCCTCTATACTGTTCTCCTCCTCTTCTCTATACTGCTCTCCTCTATACTTCTCTCCTGCTCTTCACAGTACTGCTCTCCTCTATACTGCTCAACTCTGAACTGTTCTCCTCCTCTCCTCTATACTGCTCTCCTCTATACTGTTCTCCTCCTCTCCTTTATACTGCTCTCCTCTATACTGTTCTCCTCCTCCTCTATACTGCTCTTCTCTACACTGTTCTACTCTATCCTGCTCTCCTGCTCTTCGCAGTACTGCTCTCCTCTATACTGCTCTCATCCTCATCGCTGTACTGCTCTCCTCTATACTGCTCTACTCCTCTTCATTGTACTGCTCTCCTCTATACTGCTCTCCTCTATACTGTTCTCCTCCTCTATACTGCTCTTCTCTACACTGTTCTACTCTATCCTGCTCTCCTCCTCTTCGCTGTACTGCTCTCCTCTATACTGTTCTCTCCTCTATTCTGCTCTTCTCTACACTGTTCTACTCTATACTGCTCTCCTCCTCTCCTATATACTGCTCTCCTATATACTGCTCTCCTCTATACTACTCTCCTCTGTACTGCTCTCCTCTATACTGTTCTCCTCCTCTCCTCTGTTCTCCTCTCCTCTATACTGCTCTCCTCTATACTCCTCTCTTCTATACTGCTCTCCTATATACTCCTCTCCTCTGTACTGCTCTCCTAAATACTGCTCTCCTCTATACTCCTCTCTTCTATACTCCTCTCCTCTATACTGCTCTCCTCTGTACTGCTCTCCTCTATACTCCTCTCTTCTATACTGCTCTCCTCTATACTCCTCTCCTCTGTACTGCTCTCCTCTATACTGCTCTCCTCTGTACTGTTCTCCTCCTCTGCTCTATACTGATCTGCTCAATACTCCTCTCCTCTGTACTGCTCTCCTCTATACTGCTCTCCTCTATACTGTTCTCCTCCTCTCCTCTATACTGCTCTCCTCTATACTTCTCTCCTGCTCTTCACAGTACTGCTCTCCTCTATACTGCTCTACTCCTCTTCATTGTACTGCTCTCCTCTATACTGCTCTCCTCTATACTGTTCTCCTCCTCTCCTCTATACTGCTCTCCTCTATACTTCTCTCCTGCTCTTCACAGTACTGCTCTCCTCTACACTGCTCTCCCTCTTCATTGTACTGCTCTCCTCTGTACTGCTCTCCTCTATACTGTTCTCCTCCTCTCTCTATACTGCTCTCCTCCTATTCGCTGTACTGCTCTCCTCTATACTGCTCTCCTCTATACTGCTCTCCTCTATACTGCTCTCCGCTATACTGTTCTACTCCTCTCCCCTCTACACTGCTCTCCTCTATACTGTTCTCCTCCTCTCCTCTATACTGCTCTCCTCTATACTGCTCTCTTCTATACTGCTCTCCTCTATATCCTCCTCTCCTCTGTACTGCTCTCCTCAATCTTCTCCTCTATACTCCTCTCTTCTATACTGCTCTCCTCTATACTCCTCTCCTCTGTACTGCTCTCCTCTATACTGCTCTCCTCTGCACTGTTCTCCTCCTCTCCTCTATACTGCTCTGCTCAATAATGCTCTCCTCTATACTGTTCTCCTCCTCTTCTCTATACTGCTCTCCTCTATACTTCTCTCCTGCTCTTCACAGTACTGCTCTCCTCTATACTGCTCAACTCTGAACTGTTCTCCTCCTCTCCTCTATACTCCTCTCCTCTGTACTGCTCTCCTCTATACTGCTCTCCTCTATACTGCTCTCCTCTATACTGCTCTTCTCTATACTGCTCTCCTCTATACTGCTCTCCTCTGTACTGCTCTCCTCTATACTGTTCTCCTCCTCTCCTCTATACTGCTCTCCTCTATACTGCTCTCCTCCTCTCCTCTATACTGCTCTCCTCTGTACTGCTCTCCTCTATACTGTTCTCCTCCTCTCCTCTATACTGTTCTCCTCTATACTGCTCTCCTCTATACTGCTCTCCTCTATACTGTTCTCCTCTATACTGCTCTCCTCTATACTGCTCTCTCCTCTATACTGCTCTCCTCCTCTCCTCTATACTGCTCTCCTCTATACTGTTCTCCTCCTCTCCTCTATACTGTTATCCTCCTCTCCTCTATACTGTTCTCCTCTATACTGCTCTCCTCTATACTCTTCTCCTCCTCTCCTCTATACTGCTCTCCTCTATACTGCTCTCCTCTATACTGTTCTCCTCCTCTCCTCTATACTGCTCTCCTCCTCTTCGCTGTACTGCTCTCATCTATCCTGCTCTCCGACTCTTCGCTGTACTGCTCGCCTCTATACTGCTCTCCTCCTCTTCGCTGTACTGCTCTCCTCTATACTGCTCTCCTCTATACTGCTCTTCTCCATACTGCTCTCCTCTATACTGCTCTTCTCTATACTGCTCTCCTCTATACTGCTCTCCTCTGTACTGCTCTCTCCTCTATACTGCTCTCCTCTATACTTCTCTCCTCTATACTGCTCTCTCTATACTGCTCTCCTCTATACTGCTCTCCTCTATACTGCTCTCCTCTATACTGCTCTCTCCTCTATACTGCTCTCCTCTATACTGCTCTCCTCTATACTGCTCTCCTCTATACTGCTCTCCTCTACTGCTCTACTGCTCACTCCTCTATACTGCTCACTCCTCTATACTGCTGTACTACTCTCCTCTATATTGCTCTACTCCTCTTCATTGTACTGCTCTCCTCTATACTGCTCTCCTCTATACTGTTCTCCTCCTCTCCTCTATACTGCTCTCCTCTATACTCCTCTCCTCTATACTGCTCTCCTCTATACTGCTCTCCTCTATACTGTTCTCCTCTATACTGCTCTCTCCTCTATACTGCTCTCCTCTATACTGCTCTCCTCTATACTGCTCTCTCCTCTATACTGCTCTCCTCTATACTGCTCGCCTCTATACTGCTCTCCTCCTCACCTCTATACTGCTCTCCTCTATACTGTTCTCCTCCTCTCCTCTATACTGTTCTCCTCCTCTCCTCTATACTGTTCTCCTCTATACTGCTCTCCTCTATACTGATCTCCTCCTCTTCGCTGTACTGCTCTCCTCTATACTGCTCTCTCCTCTATACTGCTCTCCTCTATACTGCTCTCCGCTATACTGCTCTCCGCTCTCTGCTCTCCTGTGTATATACTGTTCTCATCTCTGTCTCTCTCTCTGCTCTCCTGTGTATCTGAGTGTTGTCTCATCTCTGTCTCTCTCTATACCTGTGCTCTCTCATCTCTGTGTCTCTCTCTGCTCTCTCCTCTATGTGCTCTCCTCTATACTGTCTCCCTCTACTGCTCTCCTCTATACTGCTCTCCTCTATCTGCTCTCCTCCTCTCTTCCTCTTGTCTCTGCTCTCCTCCTCTGCTTCCTGTGTACTGCTTGTCTCATCTCTGTCTCTCTCCTCCTCTGCTCTGAGTGTGTCTCATCTCTGTGTTCTCTCTCTGCTCTCTGTGTTGCTCTTGTCTCATCTCTCATTGTCTCTCTCCTCTCCTGTGCTCTCCTCTATACTGTCTCCTCCTGTCTCCTCTCTATGCTGCTCTCCTCTATACTTGTCTCTCTCTGTCTATACTGCTCTCCTCTGTATCTGCTCTTGTCTCATCTCTGTGCTCTCCTCTCTACTGCTCCCTCCCTCTGATACTGCTCTCCTCTCTGTGTGCTCTCTCTGCTCTGTACTCTGCTCTTGTCTCATATCTGTTCTCTGCTCTCCTCTGTCTCTTGTTGTCTATCTCTGTGTCTCTCTCTCTGCTCTCCTCCTCTATACTGTTCTCTCTGTGCCTCTCCTGCTCTCCTGTGTATGCTCTCTCCTCTCTTCCCTCTCTCTCCTCTCTCTGTATACTGCTCTCCTCTCTGTGTCCTCTTCTCTGCTCCTCTATTCTCCTGTGTCTCCTCCTCTCCTCTATCTGCTCTCCTCTGTATCTGAGTCTCCTCTCATCTCTGTGTCCTCCTCTCCTCTCTCTGTGTCTCCTTATCTGTGCCCTCTCCTCTATCCTGTGTATCTCCTCCTCTCATCTCTGTGTCCCTCTCTCTGCTCTCCTGTGTATCTCTGTTGTCTCATCTCTCTTCCCTCTCTCTGCTCTCCTGTGTATCTGCTCTCCTCCTCTTCGCTCTACTCTCTCCTCCTGTGTACTGCTCTCTCTCATCTCTTCTCCTCTGCTCTCCTCTGTATCTGTTGTCTTCATCTCTGTGTCCTCTCTCTCCTCTATACTGCTCTCCTCTCTGCTCTCTCTGCTCTCCTCCTCTCTACTGTTCTCATCTCTGTGCTCTCTCTCTGCTCTCCTGCTCTCCTCTATACTCTGCTCTCCTCTCTCTGCTCTCCTGTGTATCTCCTGTCTCATCTCTGTGCTCCTCCTCTATACTGCTCTCTGTGTATCTGCTGTGTCTCTCTCTCTCTCTCCTCCTCTCATTGTACTGCTTGTCCTCCTCTCTGTCCTCTCTCTCTGCTCTCCTCCTCTCCTCTATGTTGTCTCATCTCTGTGTCTCCTCTGCTCTCCTATGTATCTGCTCTCCTCATCTCTGCTCTCCTCTATACTGCTCTCCTCTATCTGCTCTTGTCTCCTCTATACTGGTCTCTCTCTGCTCTCCTCTACTGCTTGTCTCATCTCTGTGTCCTCTCTCTGCTCCTCCTGTGTCTCTCCTGTTGTCTCTCTGTGTCCTCTCTCTGCTCTCCTGTCTATCTCTGTTCTCTCATCTCTGTGTCCTCTCTCTGCTCTCCTGTGTATCTGAGTGTTGTCTCATCTCTGTGTCCTCTCTCTGATCCCTGTGTATCTGAGTGTTGTCTCCTCCCTCTGTGTCCTCTCTCTCTGCTCTCCTCTATACTTGTCTCATCTCTGTGTCCTCTCTCTCTCTCCTCTATCTGCTCTTGTCTCATCTCTGTCCTCTCTCTGCTCTCTCCTGTCTATACTGCTCTCATCTCTGTGTCCTCTCTCTGCTCTCCTGTGCTCTCCTCTATCTGTTCTCCTCCTCTCTCTCTCTCTGTGTATCCTCTCCTCTATCTGCTCTCCTCCTCTATACTGCTCTGTTGTCTCATCTGCTCTCCTCCATCTGCTCTCCTCTATATCTGTCTCTCCTCTCTGCTCTCCTCTATACTGCTCTCCTCTGTATGTGCTCTTCCTCTATTCTCTGCTCTCCTCTCTACTGCTCTCCTCCTCTCTTCCCTGTGTATCTGAGTGTTGTCTCTCCTCTATACTGCTCTCCTCTCTATCTCTGCTCTCTCCTCTCTGTGCTCTTCTCTATCTGCTCTCCTGTCTATTCTGAGTCTCTCCTCTGTTCCTCTCTGCTCTCCTGTCTATAGTGTTGTCTCTCTCTCTATCTCTGCTCTCCTCTACTGTCCTCTCTCTCTGTGTCTATGCTGCTCTCTGTCCTCTGCTCTCTCTCATCTGCTGTCCTCCTCTTACTGCTCTCCTCTGTATCTGAGTGTTGTCTCATCTCTGTTATCCTCCTCTCCTCTGCTCTCTGTCCTCCTCTTCCCTGTTGTCTCATCTCTGTGCCCTCCTCTGCTCTCCTCCTCTCTTCCTCTCTGCTCTCCTCTCTGTGCCCTCTCCTCTGCTCTCCTCTGTACTGCTCTCTCTCTATCTGCTCTCCTCTCTCTGCTCTCCTCTATCTCTTTCTGTTCTCTCATCTCTGTCTCCTCTCTCTGCTCTCTCTGTATCTGCATCTCTCCTCTCTCTGCTCTCCTGTGTATCTTGTTGTCTCATCTCTGTGTCCCTCTCTCTGCTCTCCTCTATACTCATCTCTGTCTCCTCTATCTGCTCTCCTCTATATCTGTTGTCCTCCTCTCTGTGTCCTCTCTCTCTCTCCTCTATCTCTGCTCTCCTCCTCTCTCCTCTACTGCTCTCCTCTCTATCTCTTCTCTCTCTGCTCTCCTCTCTCTGTCTCCTGAGTGTTGTCTCTCCTCTATACTGCTCTCTCTGCTCTCCTGTCTTCTCTCCTTATCTCATCTGCTCTCTCCTCTCTCTGTCTCCTCTATACTGCTCTCCTCTATCTGTTCTCTCTCCTCTCCTCTATACTGCTCTCTCATCTATACTCTCTCTCCTCCTCTCTCTATACTGCTCTCTCTATCTGCTCTCCTCTCTTACTCTTCTTCTCTATACTGTCTCCTCTCATCTGCTCTGTCCTCTCTCTCTCTATCTGCTCTCCTGTTGTCTCATCTCTGTGTCTCCTCTTCCCTCTGCTCTCCTCTATACTGCTCTCATCTCTGTGTCCTCTCTCTCATCTCCTGTGTATCTGCTGTTGTCTCATCTCTCTGTCCTCTCTGCTCTCCTCCTATCTTGTTGTCTCATCTCTGTGTCCTCTCTCTGCTCTCCTCTGTATCTCCTCCTTCCTCATCTGCTCTCCTCTCTCTCTCTCTGTGTATCTCTCTGTCTGTCTCATCTCTGTCTCCTCTCTCTGCTCTCCTCTGTCTGCTGTCTGTCTCATCTCTGTGTCCTCTCTCTGCTCTCCTCCTCTGAGTGTTCTCATCTCTGTCCCTCTGCTCTCTCCTCTCCTCTGTATCTCTGCTCTCTCATCTCTGTGTCCTCCCTCTGCTCTCCTCCTCTCTATACTGCTCTCCTCTGTGCTCTCCTCTCTCCTGTGTATCTGCTGCCCTCTCTCACCCTCTTCTGTTCTCCTCCTCTCTATCTGATATTGTCTCCTCTCTCTGTCTCTACTGTTCTCCTGTGTATCTGCTGTTGTCTCATCTCTGTGCTCTCCTCCTCTCCTGTGTATCTGCTCTCCTCATCTCTGTCCCTCTATCTGCTCTCCTGTCTATCTGAGTGTTGTCTCTCTCTGCTCTCCCCTATGCTCTCCTCCTGTATCTTGTTGTCTCATCTCTGCTCTCCTCTATCTGCTCTCCCTCTGAGTCTCCTCATCTCTGCTCTCCTCTCTCTGCTCTCCTCCTCTATACTGTCTGTCTCATCTCTGTTCCTCTCTCTGCTCTCCTCCTATCTGCTCTCCTCTGTCTCTCTCTCCTCTCTCTGCTCTCCTCTGTATCTGAGTGTTGTCTCATCTCTGTCCCTCTATCTGCTCTCCTCTCTATCTCTGCTCTCCTCTCTCTGCTTCTCTCTCTGCTCTCCTGTGTATGGTCTTCTCCTCTGTGTCCTCCTCTCTCCCTGTGTATATACTGCTCTCTCCTCTCTGTGTCCTCTCTCTGCTCCCTCTGTCCCTACTGCTCTCCTCTCATCTCTCTCCTCTCTCTGCTCTCCTCTGCTCTGCTCTCTCTCTCTCTGCTCTCCTCCTCTCTGCTCTCTCCTCTCTTGTCTCTCTCTCCTCTCTCTGCTCTCCTCCCTCTGCTCTCCTCATCTCTGCTCTCTGCTCTCCTCTGTACTGTTATCTCTCCTCTCTGTGTCTCTCTGCTCTCTTCCTGTCTTCTGTGTTGCTCTCCTCTCTGTCCTCTCTCTGCTCCTGTCTATCCTCCTCTCTCTGCTCTCCTCTCTCTGCTCTCCTCTGTGTATCTGCTCTCTCTCTCTCTGTACTGCTCTCTCTGCTCTCCTGTGTATCCTCTGTTCCTCTCTCTGTCCCTCTGCTCTCTCCTCTGTGTATACTGTTCTCCTCTCTCTGCTCTCCTCTCTCTGTCCTCCTCTCTATCTATGTTGCTCTCCTCTCTGTGTCTCTCTCTCTCCTCTCTGTATACTGCTCTCCTCCTCTCTGCTCCTCTCTCCTCTATACTGTTCTCTCTCTCTCTCCCTCTACTGCTCTCCTCTATACTGCTCTTGTCTCATCTCTCCTCTATCTGCTCTCCTCCTCTATACTGCTCTCCTCTCTGTCTTCTCTCCTCTCTGCTCTCCTGTCTATCTGAGTGTGCTCTCCTCTATCTCTGTCCTCTATCTGCTCTCCTCTCTTCTGAGTCTGCTCTCCTCTCTGTGCTCTCCTCTGCTCTCCTCTCTATCTGCTCTTGTCTCTCTGCTCTCCTCTCTCTGCTCTCCTCTGTATCTGCTCTCTCTCTCTGCTCTCCTCTATCTGTCTCTGTGTATCTCTGTTCTCTCATCTCTGTGTCCTCTCTCTGCTCTCTCTCTATGTATGTGAGTGTTCCTCTCTCTCTCTCTGCTCTCTCTCCTCTCTATCTGAGTGTTGTCTCATCTCTCCTCTCTGCTCTCTGCTCTCTCCTCTTTCCCTCTGTCTCCTCTCTCTGCTCTCCTCTATCTCCCTCTGTCTCATCCTCTGTTCCTCTCTCCCTCTGCTCTCCTGTGTATCTGCTCCTCTCTCTGCTCTCCTCTATCTGCTCTCCTCTGCTCTCTCTCTCTGTCTCTCTCTGCTCTCCTCCTCTGCTCTCCTGTCTGCTCTCTCTCATCTCTGTCTCCCTCTGCTGCTCTCCTCTATCTGCCTCCTCTCTCTGTCTCTCTCTCTCTGCTCTCCTCCTGTATCTGCTCTCCCTCTGCTCTGTCTCTCCTCTATCTGCTCTCCTCCTCTCTTCTCTATCTCATCTCTGTCTCCTCTGTTCTCCTCCTCTCTATCTATTGTCTCATCCTCTCCCTCTCTCTGCTCTCCTGTGTATCTGAGTCTTGTCTCATCTCTGTCCTCTTCTCTCTGCTCTCCTGTATATCTGTTCTCTCATCTCTGTACTGCTCTCTCCTCTGTATCTGCTCTTCTCTCATCTCTGCTCTCCCTCTCTGCTCTCCTGTGTATCTCCTCTTGTCTCATCTCTTCCCTCTCTGCTCTCCTCTATATCTGTGTTGTCTCATCTCTGTCCTCTATCTGCTCTCCTCTCTCTGCTGTCCTCTCTCTCTGTTCCTCTCTCTCTTGTCTCTCTCTCCTCTCTGCTCTCCTCTCTCTTGTTCTCTCCTCTCTGCTCTCCTCTGTATACTGCTCTCCTCATCTCTCTTCTCTCTCCTCTCTGTATCTCCTGTGCTCTCTCTCTCTGTGTCTTCTCTCTGCTCTCCCTGTCTATCCCTCTGTCTCATCTCTCTCTTCTCTCTGCTCCCTGTGTATCTGCTGTCCTCATCTCTGTCCTCCTCTCTCTGCTCTCCTCCTCCTATACTGCTCTCCCTCTCATCTCCTCTCCTCTATCTGCTCTCCTCTGTATCTGAGTGTTGTCTCTCTCTGTCTCCTCTCTCTGCTCTCTCCTCTATACTGCTCTCTCTCATACTGCTCTCCTCTCTCTGCTCTCCTCTATACTGTTCTCCTCTGTGTCCTCTCTCTCTCTCCTGTCTCCTCTACTGCTCTCCTCTATCTCTTCCCTCTCTCTGCTCTCTCTCCTCTCTGAGTGTTGTCTCCTCTCTGCTGTCCTCCTCTGCTCTCCTCTGTATCTCCTCCTGCTCTCATCTCTGTCTCCTCTCTCTCTGCTCTCCTCCTCTCTTCCCTGTTGTCTCATCTCTCTGTCCCTCTGCTGCTCTCCTCTCTACTGTTGTCTCATCTCTGTGTCTCCTCTCTGCTCTCTGCTGTGTATCTCTGTTGTCTCATCTCTGCTCTCCTCTCTCTGCTCTCCTCCTCTATTGTTGTCTCATCTCTGTGTCTCTGCTCTCCTCTCTGCTGTCTCTCTCTCTGTCCTCTCTCCTGCTCTTGTGTATCTTCTCTCTCTCTCTGTGTCCTCTCTCTGCTCTCCTGTGTATCTGAGTCTTATCTCTGCTCTCCTCCTCTCTGCTCTCCTATGTATCTCCTTGTCTCATCTCTGTGTTCTGCTCTCCTCCTGCTATCCTCTGTTGTCTCCTCTCTCTCCTCTCTCTGCTCTCCTCCTCTCTTTGTTGCTCTCATCTCTCTTCCTCTCTGCTCTCCTGCTATCCTCCTCTCATCTCTGCTCTCCTCTCTCTTCCCTGTGCTCTCCTCTCTACTCTCCTCTCTGTCCTCTCTCTCTGCTCTCCTGTGCTCTCCTCCTCTCTCATCTCTGCTCTCCTCTCTCTGCTCTCCTCCTGTATCTGCTGTTGTCTCATCTCTCTCCTCTCTCTGCTTCCTGCTCTATCTGCTCTTGTCTCTCTCTGTGTATCTATCTGCTCTCCTCTATCTGAGTGTTCTCTCTCTCTGTGTCCTCTCTCTGCTCTCCTCTATACTGCTCTCCTCTCATCTCTGTCCTCTCTCTGCTCTCCTCTTCCCTGAGTGTTGCTCATCTCTGTCCCTCTTCTCTGCTCTCCTATCTATGCTGTCTCTCTCCTCTATCTCTGTCTCCTCTATCTGCTCTCCTCTGTATCTGCTCTCTCCTCTCTGTGTCTCCTCTGCTCTCCTGTGTATCTCCTGTTGTCTCATCTCTGTGTTCTCTCTCTGCTCTCCTCTGTATGTCTTGTCTCTCTCTGTGTCCTCTCTCTGCTCTCCTCTGTTCTCTCTTGTCTCTCTCTGCTCTTCCCTCTATGTGCTCTCCTCCTCTCTTCCCTCTGCTCTCCTCTCTGTCTCTCTGTGTCCCTCTGCTCTCTCCTCTCTTCTTCTGCTCTCTCATCTCTCTCCCTCTATCTGCTCTCCTCTATCCTGTTGTCTCATCTCTGTCCCTCTCTGCTCTCTCTCTATCTCTGTTGTCTCATCTCTGTCTCTTGCTCTCTCTGTATCTGAGTGTTGTCTCTTCTCTGTGCTCTCTCTCTCCTGCCTCTCTCTCTATGTTGTCTCATCCTCTATACTGTTCTCTGCTCTCCTCCTCTCTCCTCTCATCTCTGCTCTCCTCTCTCTGCTCTCTCCTGTATCTCTGCTCTCCTCTATCTCTGTGTCCTCCTCTGCTCTCTCTGTATTCTGTTGTCTCATCCTCTGTCCTCTCTCTGCTCTCCTCTGTATGCCCTCTCTCATCTCTGTGTCCTCCTCTATCTCTCTGTGTATCTCCTCTTACTGCTCTGTCCTCTATCTGCTCTCCTCTGTATCTGAGTGTTCCTCTCTCTGTGTCCTCTATCTGCTCTCCTCCTCTCTTCCCTCTCTCTCTCTGCTCTCCTCTCTCTCTGTAATCTCCTCTTATCTCATCTCTGTGTCCTCTCTCTGCTCTCTCCTCTCTTGTCTCATCTCTGCTGCTCTCCTCTCTGCTCCCTCCTGAGTCTTGTCTCATACTGCTCTCTCTCTCTCTCCTCTGTATCTGCTCTCCTCATCTCTGTGTCTCTCTCTGCTCTCTGTGTATCTCTGTCTCCTCTGTCTCCTCTCTCTGCTCTCCTCTGTCTCTGCTTCTCTCTCTCTGTGTTCTCCTGCTATCTGCTCTCTCCTCTCTCTCTCTGTGTCCTCTCTCTGCTCTCCTGTGTCTCTCTCTCCTCTGTCTCCTCTCTCTCTCCTGTGTATGCTGAGTCCTCTCATCTCTGTGTCCTCTCTCTGCTCTCCTGTCTTCCTGCTGTTGTCTCATCTCTGTGTCTCTCTCTCTGCTCTCCTGTCTATGTCTCTCTCCTCTGTCTCTTCCTCTGCTCTCCTCCTATCTGAGTGTCTGCTCTCATCTCTCTCCTCTTCTCTGCTCTCCTCTTCTGCTCTCTCTCTTTCTCTCTGCTCTCCTCCCTCTCTGCTCTCCTCTGTACTCTCTTCCTCTCTATGCTCCCTCTCTCTGCTCTCCTCTCTATCCCTCTGCTCTCTCATCTCTGTCCTCTCTGCTCTCCTCCTCTATCTCTGTCTCATCTCTGTCTCCTCTCTCTGCTCTCCTCTGTATCTCCCTCTGCTCTCATCTCTGTCCTCTCTCTGCTCTCCTGTGTATATGAGCCTCTACTGTCTCCTCCTCTCTGCTACTGCTCTCTCCTCTTGTCTCTCTCTGTGTCTCTCTCTGCTCTCCTGTGTATCTGCTCTCCTCTCTCTGTGTCTCTCCTCTGCTCTCCTGTGTATCTGAGTGTTCTCTCATCTCTGTGCTCTCTCTCTCTGCTCTCCTCTGTATCTACTGTTGTCTCATCTGTGTCCTCTTCTCTGCTCTCCTCCTCTATCCTGTTCTCCTCTCTGTGTCTCTCTCTGCTCTCCTCTATCTGCTCTCTCATCTCTGCTCTCTCTGCTCTCCTGTGTATCTGTTATCTCCTCTGCTCTCTCTATACTGCTCTCCTCTATCTGCTCTCCTCCCTCTTCCCTCTGCTCTCCTCTCTCTCTTCTCTCTGCTCCTCTCTCTGCTCTCTCATCTCTGTGTCCTCTCTGCTCTCCTCCTCTCTCCCTCTGCTCTCTCATCTCTGTGTCCTCTCTCTGCTCTCCTGTGTATCTCTGTTGTCTCTATCTGTCTCCTCCTCTGCTCTCCTGTGTATCTGCTCTCCTCCTCTCTCTCTCTCTGCTCTCCTCTCTACTGCTCTCTCTATCTTCTCTGCTGTCTCTCTGCTCCTCTCTACTGCTTCCTCTCTGTACTGAGTCTTGTCTCATCTCTGCTCTCCTCTCTCTGTATCTGAGTGTCCTCTCATCTCTGCTCCTCTCTCTCTCTCCTCCTCTATGCTCTCATCTCTGTGTCCTCTCTCTGCTCTCCTCTGTATCTCTTGTCTCATCTCTGTCCCTCTCTCTGCTCTCCTCTGTATCTGAGTGTTCTCTCATCTCTGTCTCTCCCTCTGCTCTCCTCCTATCTCTTCTCTTCTCTGCTCTGTGTCCTGTTTACTCTCTCTCCTCCTCTCTGTTCTCTATCTGCTCTCTCTCCTGCTCTCCTGTGTCTCTGCTCTCTCATCTCTCTCCTCTCTGCTCTCCTGTGTATCTCTTCTCCTCATCTCTGCTCTCTCTCTGCTGCTCTGTGTATACTGCTCTCATCTCTCTCCTCTCTGCTCTCCTGTGTATCTGCTCTTGTCTCTCTCTGTGTCCTCTATCTGCTCTCCTCCTCTATTCCCTCTTGTCTCTCTGTCCTCTGCTCTCCCTGTGTACTGCTCTCTCTCTATCTGTCTCCTCCTCTCTGCTCTCCTGTGTCTCCTTGTCTCTCTCTGCTCTCCTCTATCTGCTCTCCTCTGTGTATCTGCTCTCCTCCTCTCTGTGTCCTCTCTGCTCTCCTCTCTATCTCTTGTCTCATCTCTGTGTCCTCTCTCTGCTCTCCTCTGTACTGCTCTCTCTCATCTCTGCTGTCCTCTCTCTGCTCTCCTGTGTATCTGCTTGTCTCATCTCTGTGTGCCTCTCTCTATGTGCTCTCCCTCTGCTCTCTCCTCTCTCTCTGCTCTCCTCTGTATCTCTGTTCTCCTCTCTCTGCTCTCTCCTCTCTCTGCTCTCCTCTGTCTGCTCTCTCATCTCTGTGTCCTCCTCTCTGCTCTCCTGTGTATCCTCCTCTTCTCATCTCTGCTCTCCTCTCTCTGCTCTCCTCCTGTCTACTGCTCTCTCTCTATCTGTCTCCTCTCTCTGCTCTCCTCTATATGTGCTCTTCTCATCTCTGTCTCCTCTCTCTGCTCTCCTCTGTATCTGCTGTCCTCCTCTCTGTGTCCCTCTGCTCTCCTCTATGTATGCTGTTCTCATCTACTGTGTCCTCTCTCTCTGCTCTCCTGTGTATCTGCTGTCCTCTCTCTCTGTGTCCTCTCTCTGCTCTCCTCTGTATCTCTTGTCTCATCTCTGCTCTCTCTCTCTCTATACTGTATCTGAGTGTCCTCATCTCTGTGTTCTCTCTCTGCTCTCCTCCTCTATCTCTTGTCTCATCTCTGTGTCCTCCTCTGCTCTCCTGTGTATCTGAGTGTTGTCTCTCTATGCTCTCCTCTATGTTGTCTCATCTCTGCTCTCTCCTCTATACTGCTCTTCTCTCTCTGCTCTCCTCTATCTGCTCTCCTCTCTCATCTCTCTCCTCTATCTGCTCTCCCTCTATACTGCTCTCCTCTATCATGCTCTCTCCTCTATACTGCTCTCCTCCTATACTGAGTCTTCCTCTCTCTCTGTGTCCTCTAATCTGCTCTCCTCTATACTGCTCTCCTCTATCTCTGCTCTCTCCTCTATACTGCTCTCCTCTATACTGCTCTCCTCTCTACTGTATCTCCGTCTCATCTCTGCTCTCCTCTATCTGCTCTCCTCTATCTCTGTTATCTCTCCTGTATACTCTGCTCTCCTCTATGTGCTTGTCTCTATACTGCTCTCCTCTATCTGCTCTCCTGTGTCTCCTCATCTGTTCCTCTATCTGCTCTCCTCTATACTGCTCTCTCCTCTATCCCTCTGTCTGCTCTCCTCTTATCTGAGTGTCTCCTCTCTCTGCTCTCCTCTATCTGCCTCCTCTATACTCTTGCTCTACTCTCTCCTCTATACTGCTCTCCTCTCTATCTGCTCTCCTCCTCTATACTGCTCTCCTCTATACTGCTCTCCTCTATACTGCTCTCTCCTCTATACTGCTCTCTCCTCTATACTGCTCTCCTCTATACTGCTCTCCCCTATACTGCTCTCCTATACTGCTCTCCTCTATACTGTGTCTCCTCTTCTCCTCTATCTGCTTCTCCTCTCTGTCCTCTCTCCTCTCTATACTGCTCTCCTCTATACTGCTCTCCTCTATACTGCTCTCTCTCCTCTCTACTGCTCTCCTCTATGCTGCTCTCCTCTATACTGTGTCCTCCTCTCCTCTATACTGCTCTCTCCTCTTCTGTGTTGTACTGCTCTCCTCTATACTGCTCTCCTCCTCTTCCTCTACTGCTCTCCTCTATACTGCTCTCCTCTATACTGCTCTCTGCTCTCTGTGTACTGCTCTTGTCTCTATACTGCTGCTCTCCTCTATACTGCTCTCCTCTGTACTGCTCTCCTCTCTTCTGCTCTCCTCTATACTGCTCTCCTCTATACTGCTCTCCTCTATACTGTTCTCTCTCTCTTCCCTCTATACTGCTCCTCTCTCTATACTGTTCTCCTCTATACTGCTCTCTCTATACTGCTCTCTCCTCTTCTCTGCTCTCCTCTATACTGCTCTCCTCTGTACTCTGCTCTCTCCTCTATACTGCTCTCTCCTCTTCTGCTCTGCTCTCTCCTCTATACTGCTCTCCTCTATACTGCTCTCTCCTCTATGTGATTCTCTATCTGCTCTCCTCTATGTCTCTCCCTCTGCTCTCCTCTCTCTCTATACTGCTCTCCTCTATACTGTTCTCCTCTACTGCTCTCTCCTCTATACTGCTCTCCTCTATACTGCTCTCCTCTATACTGCTCTCCTCCTCTGCTCTCCCTCTATACTGTTCTCCTCCTCTCCTCTATACTGCTCTCCTCCTCTTCCCTGTACTGCTCTCCTCTATACTGCTCTCTCCTCTATACTCTCTCCTCTATACTGCTCTCCTCTATCTCTCTCTCCTCTATACTGCTCTCCTCTATACTGCTCTCCTCTATACTGCTCTCTCTCTTGCTCTCCTCTATCTGCTCTCCTCTATCCCTATACTGCTCTCCTCTATACTGCTCTCCTCTATACTGCTCTCCTCTTCTCTCTCCTCTATACTGTTCTCCTCTATACTGCTCTCCTCTATAATGTTCTCCTCCTCTCCCTCTATACTGCTCTCCTCTATACTGCTCTCTCCTCTCTACTGCTCTCCTCTATACTGCTCTCCTCTATACTGCTCTCCTCTATACTGCTCTCCTCTATACTGCTCTCCTCTATACTGCTCTCCTCGATACTGCTCTACTCTATACTGCTCACTCCTCTATACTGCTCACTCCTCTATACTGCTGTACTACTCTCCTCTATATTGCTCTACTCCTCTTCATTGTACTGCTCTCCTCTATACTGCTCTCCTCTATACTGTTCTCCTCCTCTCCTCTATACTGCTCTCCTCTATACTCCTCTCCTCTATACTGCTCTCCTCGATACTGCTCTCCTCTATACTGCTCTCCTCTATACTGCTCTCTCCTCTATACTGCTCTCCTCTATACTGCTCTCCTCTATACTGCTCTCCTCTATACTGTTCTCCTCTATACTGCTCTCTCCTCTATACTGCTCTCCTCTATACTGCTCTCCTCTATACTGCTCTCTCCTCTATACTGCTCTCCTCTATACTGCTCTCCTCTATACTGCTCTCTCCTCTATACTGCTCTCCTCCTCTCCTCTATACTGCTCTCCTCTATACTGTTCTCCTCCTCTCCTCTATACTGTTCTCCTCCTCTCCTCTATACTGTTCTCCTCTATACTGCTCTCCTCTATACTGCTCTCCTCCTCTTCGCTGTACTGCTCTCCTCTATACTGCTCTCTCCTCTATACTGCTCTCTCCTCTATACTGCTCTCCTCTATACTGCTCTCCCTATACTGCTCTCCGCTATACTGCTCTCCTCTATACTGTTCTCCTCTTCTCCTCTATACTGCTCTCCTCTATACTGCTCTCTCCTCTATACTGCTCTCCTCTATACTGCTCTCCTCTATACTGCTCTCTCCTCTATACTGCTCTCCTCTATACTGCTCTCATCTATACTGTTCTCCTCCTCTCCTCTATACTGCTCTCCTCCTCTTCTGCTGTACTGCTCTCATCTATCCTGCTCTCCTCTTCTGCTCTACTGCTCACTCTATACTGTTGTCTACTCTCCTCTATATTGCTCTACTCCTCTTCATTGTACTGCTCTCCTCTATACTGCTCTCCTCTATACTGTTGTCCTCCACTCCTCTACTGCTCTCCTCTATACTCCTCTCCTCTATACTGCTCTCCTCGATACTGCTCTCCTCTATACTGCTCTCCTCTCTATGCTCTCTCTCCTCTATACTGCTCTCCTCTATACTGCTCTCCTCTATACTGCTCTCCTCTATACTGTTCTCCTCTATACTGCTCTCTCCTCTATACTGCTCTCTGCTCTATACTGCTCTCCTCTATACTGCTCTCTCCTCTATACTGCTCTCCTCTATACTGCTCTCCTCTATACTGCTCTCCTCCTCACCTCTATACTGCTCTCCTCTATACTGTTCTCCTCCTCTCCTCTATACTGTTCTCCTCCTCTCCTCTATACTGTTCTCCTCTATACTGCTCTCCTCTATACTGCTCTCCTCCTCTTCGCTGTACTGCTCTCCTCTATACTGCTCTCTCCTCTATACTGCTCTCCTCTATACTGCTCTCCCCTATACTGCTCTCCGCTATACTGCTCTCCTCTATACTGTTCTCCTCTTCTCCTCTATACTGCTCTCCTCTATACTGCTCTCTCCTCTATACTGCTCTCCTCTATACTGCTCTCCTCTATACTGCTCTCTCCTCTATACTGCTCTCCTCTATACTGCTCTCCCTATACTGCTCTCCTCTATACTGCTCTCCTCTATACTGTTCTCCTTCTCTCCTCTATACTGCTCCTCCTCCTCTTCTGCTGTACTGCTCTCCGCTATACTGCTCTCCTCTATACTGTTCTCCTCTTCTCCTCTATACTGCTCTCCTCTATACTGCTCTCTCCTCTATACTGGTCTCCTCTATACTGCTCTCCTCTATACTGCTCTCTCCTCTATACTGCTCTCCTCTATACTGCTCTCCTCTATACTGCTCTCCTCTATACTGCTCTCTCCTCTATACTGCTCTTTTCTATACTGCTCTCCTCTATACTGCTCTCCTCTGTACTGCTCGCCTCTATACTGCTCTCCTCCTCTTCTTGTACTGCTCGCCTCTATACTGCTCTCCTCCTCTTCGCTGTACTGCTCTCCTCTATACTGCTCTCCTCTATACTGATCTCTCCTCTATACTGCTCTTTTCTATACTGCTCTCCTCTGTACTGCTCTCTCCTCTATACTGCTCTCCTCTATACTGCTCTCCTCTATACTGCTCTCCTCTATACTGTTCTCCTCCTCTCCTCTATACTGCTCTCCTCTATACTCCTCTCCTCTATACTGCTCTCCTCTATACTGTTCTCCTCAATACTGCTCTCCTCTATACTGCTCTCTCCTCTATACTGCTCTCCTCTATAGTGCACTCCTCCTCTTCGCTGTACTGGTCTCCTCTATACTGCTCTCCTCTATACTGCTCTCTCCTCTATACTGCTCTTCTCTATACTGCTCTCCTCTATACTGCTCTCCTCTGTACTGCTCTCTCCTCTATACTGCTCTCCTCTATACTGCTCTCCTCTATACTGCTCTCTCCTCTATACTGCTCTCCTCTATACTGCTCTCTCCTCGATACTGCTCTCCTTTATACTGCTCTCCTCTATACTGCTCTCCTCTATACTGTTATCCTCCTCTCCTCTATACTGCTCTCCTCCTCTTCGCTGTACTGCTCTCCTCTATACTGCTCTCTCCTCTATACTGCTCTCTCCTCTATACTGCTCTCCTCTATACTGCTCTCTCCTCTATACTGCTCTCCTCTATACTGCTCTCTCCTCCATACTGCTCTCCTCTATAGTGCTCTCCTCTATACTGCTCTCCTCTATACTGTTCTCCTCTATACTGCTCTCCTCTATACTGCTCTCCTCTATACTGCTCTCTCCTCTATACTGCTCTCCTCTATACTGCTCTCCTCTATAATGTTCTCCACCTCTCCTCTATACTGCTCTCCACTATACTGCTCTCCTCCTCTCCTCTATACTGCTCTCCTCTATACTGCTCTCCTCTATACTGTTCTTCTCTATACTGCTCTCCTCTATACTGCTCTCCTCTATACTGCTCTCTCCTCTATACTGCTCTCCTCCTCTCCTCTATACTGCTCTCCTCTATATTGTTATCCTCCTCTCCTCTATACTGCTCTCCTCTGTACTGCTCTCCTCTATACTGCTCTCCTCTATACTGCTCTCCTCTATACTGCTCTCCTCTCCTCTATACTGCTCTCCTCTGTACTGCTCTCCTCTATACTGCACCCGTCTGTACTGCTCTCATCTATACTGCACCCGTCTGTACTGCTCTCCTTTATACTGCTGTCTCCTCTTTACTGCTCTCCTCTTTACTGCTCTCCTCTTTACTGCTCTCCTCTTTACTGCTCTTCACTTTACTGCTCTCCTCTTTACTGCTCTTCTCTTTACTGCTCTCCTCTATACTGCTCTCCTCTATACTGCTCTCCTCTCCTCTATACTGTTCTCCTCTATACTGCTCTCCTCTATACTGCTCTCCTCCTCTTCGCTGTACTGCTCTCCTCTATACTGCTCTCTCCTCTATACTGCTCTCTCCTCTCCCTATACTGCTCTCCTCTATACTGCTCTCCCTATACTGCTCTCCTCTATACTGCTCTCCTCTATACTGCTCTCTCCTCTATACTGCTCTCCTCTATACTGCTCTCCCCTATACTGCTCTCCTCTATACTGCTCTCCTCTATACTGTTCTCCTCCTCTCCTCTATACTGCTCTCCTCCTCTTCGCTGTACTGCTCTCATCTATCCTGCTCTCCTCTTCGCTGTACTGCTCGCCTCTATACTGCTGTACTACTCTCCTCTATATTGCTCTACTCCTCTTCATTGTACTGCTCTCCTCTATACTGCTCTCCTCTATACTGTTCTCCTCCTCTCCTCTATACTGCTCTCCTCTATACTCCTCTCCTCTATACTGCTCTCCTCTATACTGCTCTCCTCTATACTGCTCTCCTCTATACTGCTCTCCCTCTATACTGCTCTCCTCTATACTGCTCTCCTCTATACTGTTCTCCTCTATACTGCTCTCTCCTCTATACTGCTCTCCTCTATACTGCTCTCCTCTATACTGCTCTCTCCTCTATACTGCTCTCCTCCTCTCCTCTATACTGCTCTCCTCTATACTGTTCTCCTCCTCACCTCTATACTGTTCTCCTCCTCTCCTCTATACTGTTCTCCTCTATACTGCTCTCCTCTATACTGCTCTCCTCCTCTTCGCTGTACTGCTCTCCTCTATACTGCTCTCTCCTCTATACTGCTCTCTCCTCTATACTGCTCTCCTCTATACTGCTCTCCCCTATACTGCTCTCCGCTATACTGCTCTCCTCTATACTGTTCTCCTCTTCTCCTCTATACTGCTCTCCTCTATACTGCTCTCTCCTCTATACTGCTCTCCTCTATACTGCTCTCCTCTATACTGCTCTCTCCTCTATACTGCTCTCCTCTATACTGCTCTCCCCTATACTGCTCTCCTCTATACTGCTCTCCTCTATACTGTTCTCCTTCTCTCCTCTATACTGCTCCCTCCTCTTCGCTGTACTGCTCTCATCTATCCTGCTCTCTCCTCTATACTGCTCTCTCCTCTATACTGCTCTCCTCTATACTGCTCTCCCCTATACTGCTCTCTGCTATACTGCTCTCCTCTATACTGTTCTCCTCTTCTCCTCTATACTGCTCTCCTCTATACTGCTCTCTCCTCTATACTGGTCTCCTCTATACTGCTCTCCTCTATACTGCTCTCTCCTCTATACTGCTCTCCTCTATACTACTCTCCTCTATACTGCTCTCCTCTATACTGCTCTCTCCTCTATACTGCTCTTTTCTATACTGCTCTCCTCTATACTGCTCTCCTCTGTACTGCTCGCCTCTATACTGCTCTCCTCCTCTTCGTTGTACTGCTCTCCTCTATACTGCTCTCCTCTATACTGCTCTCTCCTCTATACTGCTCTTTTCTATACTGCTCTCCTCTGTACTGCTCTCTCCTCTATACTGCTCTCCTCTATACTGCTCTCCTCTATACTGCTCTCCTCTATACTGTTCTCCTCCTCTCCTCTATACTGCTCTCCTCTATACTCCTCTCCTCTATACTGCTCTCCTCTATACTGTTCTCCTCAATACTGCTCTCCTCTATACTGCTCTCTCCTCTATACTGCTCTCCTCTATAGTGCACTCCTCCTCTTCGCTGTACTGGTCTCCTCTATACTGCTCTCCTCTATACTGCTCTCTCCTCTATACTGCTCTTCTCTATACTGCTCTCCTCTATACTGCTCTCCTCTGTACTGCTCTCTCCTCTATACTGCTCTCCTCTATACTGCTCTCCTCTATACTGCTCTCTCCTCTATACTGCTCTCCTCTATACTGCTCTCTCCTCGATACTGCTCTCCTTTATACTGCTCTCCTCTATACTGCTCTCCTCTATACTGTTATCCTCCTCTCCTCTATACTGCTCTCCTCCTCTTCGCTGTACTGCTCTCCTCTATACTGCTCTCTCCTCTATGCTGCTCTCTCCTCTATACTGCTCTCCTCTATACTGCTCTCTCCTCTATACTGCTCTCCTCTATACTGCTCTCTCCTCCATACTGCTCTCCTCTATAGTGCTCTCCTCTATACTGCTCTCCTCTATACTGTTCTCCTCTATACTGCTCTCCTCTATACTGCTCTCCTCTATACTGCTCTCTCCTCTATACTGCTCTCCTCTATACTTCTCTCCTCTATATTGCTCTCTCCTCTATACTGCTCTCCTCTATACTGCTCTCCTCTATAATGTTCTCCACCTCTCCTCTATACTGCTCTCCACTATACTGCTCTCCTCCTCTCCTCTATACTGCTCTCCTCTATACTGCTCTCCTCTATACTGTTCTTCTCTATACTGCTCTCCTCTATACTGCTCTCCTCTATACTGCTCTCTCCTCTATACTGCTCTCCTCCTCTCCTCTATACTGCTCTCCTCTATATTGTTATCCTCCTCTCCTCTATACTGCTCTCCTCTGTACTGCTCTCCTCTATACTGCTCTCCTCTATACTGCTCTCCTCTATACTGCTCTCCTCTCCTCTATACTGCTCTCCTCTGTACTGCTCTCCTCTATACTGCACCCGTCTGTACTGCTCTCATCTATACTGCACCCGTCTGTACTGCTCTCCTTTATACTGCTGTCTCCTCTTTACTGCTCTCCTCTTTACTGCTCTCCTCTTTACTGCTCTCCTCTTTACTGCTCTTCACTTTACTGCTCTCCTCTTTACTGCTCTTCTCTTTACTGCTCTCCTCTATACTGCTCTCCTCTATACTGCTCTCCTCTCCTCTTTACTGCTCTCCTCTTTACTGCTCTCCTCTTTACTGCTCTTCTCTTTACTGCTCTCCTCTTTACTGCCCTTCTCTTTACTGCTCTCCTCTTTACTGCTCTCCTCTTTACTGCTCTTCTCTTTACTGCTCTTCTCTTTACTGCTCTCCTCTTTACTGCTCTTCTCTTTACTGCTCTTCTCTTTACTGCTCTTCTCTTTACTGCTCTCCTCTTTACTGCTCTCCTCTTTACTGCTCTCCTCTTTACTGCTCTTCTCTTTACTGCTCTTCTCTTTACTGCTCTCATCTTTACTGCTCTTCTCTTTACTGCTCTCCTCTTTACTGCTCTCCTCTTTACTGCTCTCCTCTTTACTGCTCTTCTCTTTACTGCTCTTCTCTTTACTGCTCTCATCTTTACTGCTCTTCTCTTTACTGCTCTCCTCTATACTGCTCTCCTCTTTACTGCTCTTCTCTTTACTGCTCTCCTCTTTACTGCCCTTCTCTTTACTGCTCTCCTCTTTACTGCTCTCCTCTTTACTGCTCTTCTCTTTACTGCTCTCTCCTCTTTACTGCTCTCTCTACACTGCTGCTCTCCTCTTTTACTGCTCTCCTCTATACTGCTCTCCTCTCCTCTTTACTGCTCTCCTCTTTACTGCTCTCCTCTTTACTGCTCTCCTCTTTACTGCTCTCCTCTTTACTGCTCTTCTCTTTACTGCTCTCCTCTTTACTGCTCTTCTCTTTACTGCTCTTATCTTTACTGCTCTCCTCTTTACTGCTCTTCTCTTTACTGCTCTTCTCTTTACTGCTCTCCTCTTTACTGCTCTTCTCTTTACTGCTCTCCTCTTCACTGCTCTTCTCTTTACTTCTCTTCTCTTTACTGCTCTTCTCTTTACTGCTCTTCTCTTTACTGCTCTCCTCTTTACTGCTCTCCTCTTTACTGCTCTTCTCTTTACTGCTCTCCTCTTTACTGCTCTCCTCTTTACTGCTCTTCTCTTTACTGCTCTCCTCTTTACTGCTCTTCTCTTTACTGCTCTCTCCTCTTTACTGCTCTTCTCTTTACTGCTCTCCTCTTTACTGCCCTTCTCTTTACTGCTCTCCTCTTTACTGCTCTCCTCTTTACTGCTCTCCTCTTTACTGCTCTCCTCTTTACTGCTCTCCTCTACACTGCTCTCCTCTTTACTGCTCTTCTCTTTACTGCTCTTCTCTTTACTGCTCTCCTCTTTACTGCTCTCCTCTTTACTGCTCTCCTCTTTACTGCTCTTCTCATTACTGCTCTCCTCTTTACTGCTCTTCTCTTTACTGCTCTCCTCTTTACTGCTCTCCTCTATACTGCTCTCCTCTCCTCTTTACTGCTCTCCTCTTTACTGCTCTCCTCTTTACTGCTCTCCTCTTTACTGCTCTCCTCTTTACTGCTCTTCTCTTTACTGCTCTCCTCTTTACTGCTCTTCTCTTTACTGCTCTTATCTTTACTGCTCTCCTCTTTACTGCTCTTCTCTTTACTGCTCTTCTCTTTACTGCTCTCCTCTTTACTGCTCTTCTCTTTACTGCTCTCCTCTTCACTGCTCTTCTCTTTACTGCTCTTCTCTTTACTGCTCTTCTCTTTACTGCTCTTCTCTTTACTGCTCTCCTCTTTACTGCTCTCCTCTTTACTGCTCTTCTCTTTACTGCTCTCCTCTTTACTGCTCTCCTCTTTACTGCTCTTCTCTTTACTGCTCTCCTCTTTACTGCTCTTCTCTTTACTGCTCTCTCCTCTTTACTGCTCTTCTCTTTACTGCTCTCCTCTTTACTGCTCTTCTCTTTACTGCTCTCTCCTCTTTACTGCTCTTCTCTTTACTGCTCTCCTCTTTACTGCTCTTCTCTTTACTGCTCTCCTCTTTACTGCTCTCCTCTTTACTGCTCTCCTCTTTACTGCTCTTCTCTTTACTGCTCTTCTCTTTACTGCTCTCATCTTTACTGCTCTTCTCTTTACTGCTCTCCTCTATACTGCTCTCCTCTTTACTGCTCTTCTCTTTACTGCTCTCCTCTTTACTGCCCTTCTCTTTACTGCTCTCCTCTTTACTGCTCTCCTCTTTACGGCTCTTCTCTTTACTGCTCTCTCCTCTTTACTGCTCTCCTCTACACTGCTCTCCTCTTTACTGCTCTTCTCTTTACTGCTCTTCTCTTTACTGCTCTCCTCTTTACTGCTCTCCTCTTTACTGCTCTCCTCTTTACTGCTCTTCTCATTACTGCTCTCCTCTTTACTGCTCTTCTCTTTACTGCTCTCCTCTTTACTGCTCTCCTCTATACTGCTCTCCTCTCCTCTTTACTGCTCTCCTCTTTACTGCTCTCCTCTTTACTGCTCTCCTCTTTACTGCTCTCCTCTTTACTGCTCTTCTCTTTACTGCTCTCCTCTTTACTGCTCTTCTCTTTACTGCTCTTATCTTTACTGCTCTCCTCTTTACTGCTCTTCTCTTTACTGCTCTTCTCTTTACTGCTCTCCTCTTTACTGCTCTTCTCTTTACTGCTCTCCTCTTCACTGCTCTTCTCTTTACTGCTCTTCTCTTTACTGCTCTTCTCTTTACTGCTCTTCTCTTTACTGCTCTCCTCTTTCCTGCTCTCCTCTTTACTGCTCTTCTCTTTACTGCTCTCCTCTTTTCTGCTCTCCTCTTTTCTGCTCTTCTCTTTACTGCTCTCCTCTTTACTGCTCTTCTCTTTACTGCTCTCTCCTCTTTACTGCTCTTCTCTTTACTGCTCTCCTCTTTACTGCCCTTCTCTTTACTGCTCTCCTCTTTACTGCTCTCCTCTTTACTGCTCTTCTCTTTACTGCTCTCTCCTCTTTACTGCTCTCCTCTACACTGCTCTCCTCTTTACTGCTCTTCTCTTTACTGCTCTTCTCTTTACTGCTCTCCTCTTTACTGCTCTCCTCTTTACTGCTCTCCTCTTTACTGCTCTTCTCATTACTGCTCTCCTCTTTACTGCTCTTCTCTTTACTGCTCTCCTCTTTACTGCTCTCCTCTATACTGCTCTCCTCTCCTCTTTACTGCTCTCCTCTTTACTGCTCTCCTCTTTACTGCTCTCCTCTTTACTGCTCTCCTCTTTACTGCTCTTCTCTTTACTGCTCTCCTCTTTACTGCTCTTCTCTTTACTGCTCTTATCTTTACTGCTCTCCTCTTTACTGCTCTTCTCTTTACTGCTCTTCTCTTTACTGCTCTCCTCTTTACTGCTCTTCTCTTTACTGCTCTCCTCTTCACTGCTCTTCTCTTTACTGCTCTTCTCTTTACTGCTCTTCTCTTTACTGCTCTTCTCTTTACTGCTCTCCTCTTTACTGCTCTCCTCTTTACTGCTCTTCTCTTTACTGCTCTCCTCTTTACTGCTCTCCTCTTTACTGCTCTTCTCTTTACTGCTCTCCTCTTTACTGCTCTTCTCTTTACTGCTCTCTCCTCTTTACTGCTCTTCTCTTTACTGCTCTCCTCTTTACTGCTCTTCTCTTTACTGCTCTCTCCTCTTTACTGCTCTTCTCTTTACTGCTCTCCTCTTTACTGCTCTTCTCTTTACTGCTCTCCTCTTTACTGCTCTCCTCTTTACTGCTCTCCTCTTTACTGCTCTCCTCTTTACTGCTCTTCTCTTTACTGCTCTCCTCTTTACTGCTCTTCTCTTTACTGCTCTCCTCTTTACTGCTCTCCTCTTTACTGCTCTCCTCTTTACTGCTCTTCTCTGTACTGCTCTCTCCTCTTTACTGCTCTCCTCTACACTGCTCTCCTCTTTACTGCTCTCCTCTTTACTGCTCTTCTCTTTACTGCTCTTGTCTTTACTGCTCTCCTCTTTACTGCTCTCCTCTTTACTGCTCTTCTCTTTACTGCTCTCCTCTTTACTGCTCTTCTCTGTACTGCTCTCTCCTCTTTACTGCTCTCCTCTACACTGCTCTTCTCATTACTGCTCTTCTCTTTACTGCTCTCCTCTTTACTGCTCTTCTCTTTACTGCTCTCTCCTCTTTACTGCTCTTCTCTTTACTGCTCTCCTCTTTACTGCTCTCTCCTCTTTACTGCTCTTCTCTGTACTGCTCTCTCCTCTTTACTGCTCTCCTCTACACTGCTCTTCTCATTACTGCTCTTCTCTTTACTGCTCTCCTCTTTACTGCTCTTCTCTTTACTGCTCTCTCCTCTTTACTGCTCTCCTCTTTACTGCTCTCCTCTTTACTGCTCTTCTCATTACTGCTCTTCTCTTTACTGCTCTCCTCTTTACTGCTCTTCTCTTTACTACTCTCTCCTCTTTTCTGCTCTTCTCTTTACTGCTCTCCTCTTTACTGCTCTTCTCTTTACTGCTCTCTCCTCTTTACTGCTCTTCTCTTTACTGCTCTCCTCTTTACTGCTCTTCTCTTTACTGCTCTCCTCTTTACTGCTCTCCTCTTTACTGCTCTCCTCTTTACTGCTCTCCTCTTTACTGCTCTTCTCTTTACTGCTCTCCTCTTTACTGCTCTTCTCTTTACTGCTCTCCTCTTTACTGCTCTTCTCTTTACTGCTCTCCTCTTTACTGCTCTTCTCTGTACTGCTCTCTCCTCTTTACTGCTCTCCTCTACACTGCTCTCCTCTTTACTGCTCTCCTCTTTACTGCTCTTCTCTTTACTGCTCTTCTCTTTACTGCTCTCCTCTTTACTGCTCTCCTCTTTACTGCTCTTCTCTTTACTGCTCTCCTCTTTACTGCTCTTCTCTGTACTGCTCTCTCCTCTACACTGCTCTCCTCTTTACTGCTCTTCTCTTTACTGCGCTCCTCTTTACTGCTCTTCTCTGTACTGCTCTCTCCTCTTTACTGCTCTTCTCTTTACTGCTCTCCTCTTTACTGCTCTTCTCTTTACTGCTCTTCTCTGTACTGCTCTCTCCTCTTTACTGCTCTCCTCTTTACTGCTCTCCTCTTTACTGCTCTCCTCTTTACTGCTCTCCTCTGTACTGCTCTCTCCTCTTTACTGCTCTCCTCTTTACTGCTCTTCTCTTTACTGCTCTCTCCTCTTTACTGCTCTCCTCTTTACTGCTCTCCTCTTTACTGCTCTCCTCTTTACTGCTCTCCTCTATACTGCTCTCCTCTATACTGCTCTCCTCTTTACTGCTCTCCTCTACACTGCTCTCCTCTTTACTGCTCTCTTCTCTGTACTGCTCTCCTCTTTACTGCTCTCCTCTGTACTGCTCTCTCCTCTGTACTGCTCTCTCCTCTTTACTGCTCTCCTCTTTACTGCTCTCTCCTCTTTACTGCTCTCTCCTCTGTACTGCTCTCTCCTCTGTACTGCTCTCTCCTCTTTACTGCTCTCCTCTACACTGCTCTCCTCTGTTGTTGCTCCAGCCCCTTGATGTTGATGATGGTGTTATTCAGTTGGGAGCTTCAACAACAGTCTGAGAAACACTTGAAATGCTATTAAGCTTGTAGTGGGCTGGCGTGCGCTGCTTGTGTGCCTCGTCCTGTCAATATGACTGTAGGATACACACAAGTGCATCGACTAGAGAGAGATTGCCTGTCAGTGCGTGATTTCGGCGTCTCCACTGATGACGGTAATAATAACCATTCGTCTGAGTGGCTGCAAATGGGAAAAAGCTAAAAGAACCATAGCTACACCTAGTTACCTTCTGCAATCAGAGAAAACAGAGCTTCCTGATTCCAACTCCCAGCCCCAAACCAGAGTTAGAGGCCAGTGGTCGCCCCCACGGTGGATTGCATTACATATCTGGTTGTTCAGATGGGCCTCCCTCCTATTCCTATATGCTGGACATTAGTTTGGAATTTGTGTACTGAAAGGAGAATCCCCTTGACGAGCATGTCTCTGAGGCGTAGCAATCTGAACCCTTCTGCTTGTTGTCCAGTAATCAGCCGGGAGAGATGGGGGAGGTTGGAGAGAAACAGATGATCTGACAGTTGATGTTTTGGCTCTTTTGTTCATTGTGTTTTTAATCGGTCCCTTTCCCATATGGCACCAATCATGATCTAATGCTGTTCTCAAAATAAAGGGATACTTGTGATAGTCATCCCAAAAAACAATCCTCATAATAATGTCCCCGGCAGTGAGACGTAGTTACTGTAAACTATTCATTCTTCTGACTGTTGTCATGCTGTCTTCAGACATCTCTGCTGCCTTCCCTGTCTCTCCCTCTCTCCTCCCCTTCCTCTCTGCCCTACCTCCCCCTCTCGCTATTTTCCCTTCCTCGTCTTGTTTTAAAGCATGATCACTCCCCCCTCTCCCTCCCTGTCTACTTCCTTCCTTCCCCCCTCCTCCCCCTTTCCCCTCAATGCTTTGAATCTGGTGTTGATGATACTTGAAGGAAGCACTTATGGGTGGATACCAGGTGTCTTCCCATGGTTAGCATACAGGGCTTTTCTCTCTCGTCCTGTCTGCTTGTCAGTCTCTGTGTAACGCACGCACGCACACACACACACACACACACACACACACACACACACACACACACACACACACACACACACACACACACACACACACACACACACACACACACACACACACACACACACACACACACACACACACACACACACACACACACACACAACCTCTGTGCACACTAACTTATAGGACACATATGGGTATGGCCTGTATAGAAGTCTAGTTTGGCCAAGCTTGTTTTTAGTTGTTGCGTGTGTGAAAGATAAATAGAGAGAGAGCCTGACGGTGACAGAGATAAAGGGATGGAAAGAGAACTGAGGTCCATGTGAGTGTGCTCTGTTTGTTTGGGTATGCGTTGCCTTGGGGACCTCTCTCCCTCCCCGTCTCCACTGCCTGTCCAACGCAGAGCTCTCTGTTTCCCTGCTCTGATGTCTCAATTCAAATGAATGTGTTCAGTCTGCTTAGATAAAGAAGAAAGGAGAAAATATTTCCGAGGAACAATGGCACCTCTTTCGTTTTGGTAACTGATCCCTGGTCTGTGCCTATGCTAACGCCTTGCTATGTTGACAGCTCTAATAGTACTGTGTTTCAGAGCAGGTCCTTTATGGAAGGCTAGGCCATGAGAACTGGTGTGCATATTTAAATGTAAACAGATTTCAGCCGTGTGTGCGTGTGTGTGTGTGTGTGTGCTTATGTGTGTGTGTGTGTGTGCGTGTGCTTATGTGTGTGTGCGTGTGTGTGTGTGTGTGTGTGTGTGTGTGTCTGTGTGTGTGTGTGTGTGTGTGTGTGTGTGTGTGTGTGTGTGTGTGTGTGTGTGTGTGTGTGTGTGTGTGTGTGTGTGTGTGTGTGTGTGTGTGTGTGTGTGTGTGTGTGTGTGTGTGTGTGTGTGTGTGTGTGTGTCTGTTTGATCAAGGTAAAGAGTGCATGTGTGATCTGCATTCTAAAACAGTTGGTGGGGAAGGAATGAACCAGAAGTTCATAACGCATCACCATGTTGTCTACAACTAGAATAAGATCTAATAAACATCTAAAAAGCATCTGCAAAGTGCTCAGTGTTAGAAGCCCACATGCTGCTGACTGGTGGTTGTTCTAGTGTTGGTATGTTGACCTCTCCAGAGGAGCGAAGGGGTACAGGGAGGAGACCTGTTGGCCCACCGCATCTGTCCCCCTTCCAGTCACCTTCCACACTGTCAGGTAATTAGAGAGGGAGGGAGCTGGGGAGGGACTAGCCACCAGGAGAGAGGACCTAGAGAGGGGGAGGAGGGGAAGAGAGGGGAGAGGGAGGGAGCTGGGGAGGGACTAGCCACCAGGAGAGAGGAACTAGAGAGGGGGAGGAGGGGAAGAGAGGGGAGAGCGAGGGAGCTGGGGAGGGACTAGCCACCAGGAGAGAGGAACTAGAGAGGGGAGGAGGGGAAGAGAGGGGAGAGGGAGGGAGCTGGGGAGGGACTAGCCACCAGGAGAGAGGAACTAGAGAGGGGGAGGAGGGGAAGAGAGGGGAGAGGGAGGGAGCTGGGGAGGGACTAGCCACCAGGAGAGAGGAACTAGAGAGGGGGAGGAGGGGAAGAGAGGGGAGAGGGGGAGCTGGGGAGGGACTAGCCACCAGGAGAGAGGAACTAGAGAGGGGAGGAGGGGAAGAGAGGGGAGGGAGGGAGGGAGCTGGGGAGGGACTAGCCACCAGGAGAGAGGAACTAGAGAGGGGGAGGAGGGGAAGAGAGGGGAGGGGAGGGAGCTGGGGAGGGACTAGCCACCAGGAGAGGGAACTAGAGAGGGGAGGAGGGGAAGAGAGGGGAGAGGGAGGGAGCTGGGGAGGGACTAGCCACCAGGAGAGAGGAACTAGAGAGGGGAGGAGGGGAAGAGAGGGGGGAGAGGGGGAGCTGGGGAGGGACTAGCCACCAGGAGAGAGGAACTAGAGAGGGGGAGGAGGGGAAGAGAGGGGAGAGGGAGGGAGCTGGGGAGGGACTAGCCACCAGGAGAGAGGAACTAGAGAGGGGGAGGAGGGGAAGAGAGGGGAGAGGGAGGGAGCTGGGGAGGGACTAGCCACCAGGAGAGAGGAACTAGAGAGGGGGAGGAGGGGAAGAGAGGGGAGAGGGAGGGAGCTGGGGAGGGACTAGCCACCAGGAGAGAGGAACTAGAGAGGGGAGGAGGAGGAAAGAGAGGGGAGAGGGAGGGAGCTGGGGAGGGACTAGCCACCAGGAGAGAGGAACTAGAGAGGGGAGGAGGGAAGAGAGGGGAGAGGGAGGGAGCTGGGGAGGGACTAGCCACCAGGAGAGAGGAACTAGAGAGGGGGAGGAGGGGAAGAGAGGGGAGAGGGGGAGCTGGGGAGGGACTAGCCACCAGGAGAGAGGAACTAGAGAGGGGGGGAGGAGGGGAAGAGAGGGGAGGGGGGGGGAGCTGGGGAGGGACTAGCCACCAGGAGAGAGGAACTAGAGAGGGGGAGGAGGGGAAGAGAGGGGAGGGGGGGGAGCTGGGGAGGGACTAGCCACCAGGAGAGAGGAACTAGAGAGGGGGGGGGGGGAGAGAGGGGAGAAGGAGGGAGCTGGGGAGGGACTAGCCACCAGGAGAGAGGAACTAGAGAGGGCGAGGAGGGGAAGAGAGGGGGGGGGGGGAGAGAGATGAAACATTGAGCTGGGGAAGAGATGGGAGAGAGAGCAGAAGGGGGGAAGCTGGGGGAGAGAGGTCATAAAGACAGGGGAGAATGGGGGGAGAGGACCCCCCTCCTGAGCTGGGTCACGTCCTTGAGACGTCTTCATCCTGGCCGTCCTCTCCTCCCAGGCTCCTCTCTGCTCTTTTCTCCTTCATCAGGACAGAAACGCTAGTGTCAGCACTGCTGGAGGGAGGCAGACAGCCCTCTTCTCATCCTCCTCCTCCTCTCATCCTCTCTTCCCCACCTCTCTTCCTCTAGTCTGCCGCCAAATCGACTTTATCAGTCTTTTCTTAGAATGCTCTCTCTCTCCATCTACCTCAGGGGTCAGACTAGTGGTGGAGATGGAGGGTGGATAAGGGGAAGGTGGAGGAGTGAGAAGGGTGGCAGGGGGTGCGAGGGTTGAAGGAGCGCCGCCACAACTTGAAGGCAGAGAGATATTTCTGAGGCGCCTCTGTTTAAGGTTAAAGCCTCATTTGCATTTCAAAAGCGTGGCCTCGATGTTGCCACCTCAGGGACAGCCAGGAGACAACCAGCGGTGGCCCGGACCCACGTGTCATTTAATGTCAGCGGGCGCTGGGGCATTGATGAAATTAATAGAGCGGACCCGTGATTGATAACGCCGCTCGTCTGTCTGACACTCTCTCTCTCTCTCTCTCTCTCTCTCTCTCTCTCTCTCTCTCTCTCTCTCTCTCTCTCTCTCTCTCACTCTCTCTCTCTGTCTCTCTCTCTCTCTCTCTCTCTCTCTCTCTCTCTCTCTCTCTCTCTCTCTCTCTCTCTCTCTCTCTCTCTCTCTCTCGTCTGCTGCCTCTTGTCTTCCTGCCACCCCCCCACCCCCCCACCCCATCTGGATATCCTCCATCACTAAACAACAACACAGCCTTTCTCTGTAGTGAAAATATACCAACAGAATGCTAATATCTGGACTCTCAGGAAAGGTAGGCTGTACCCCATTGTTGGAGATGTCCCCCCACTCTGTTACAGCGCACCTCCGATTAAAAGACTCTCTACCCTCTAAGTCCATTTCCATAATAGATTGCACTCTCTGTTACCTGCAGCTTGGACCTCCTTGTCTTTGTGAGAATGATCCAGTGTAATCAGCTGGGTGGGATTGAGTAAAGAGATGTGTGGCAGGGTGGAGGGGAGGGAGGGAAGTAGAGAGAGAGAGAGGTAGTCACAGTGACAGGTATAAGGGTGGAAGAGAGGGAAGGAAGGAGAGTGAGAGGACGTCAGAGAGACAGGTATAGGGTGGAGGGGAGGGAGGGAGGGAGGGAGGGAGGGAGGGAGGGAGGGAGGGAGGGAGGGAGGGAGGGAGGGAGGGAGGGAGGGAGGGAGGGAGGGAGGGAGGGGAAGTCACAGAGACACTGCTCTCCTCCGCCTGTTACAGAAAGAGAGAAGGTGGGGAGAGAGTTACAGAAAGAGAGAAGGTGGGGAGAGAGATACAAAAAGAGAGAGAATATCTTCCTCTTTTCTTTGCATCTGTTGATAACACGTTTTTCCTGTGATGATCCATTTTCCAGGTTTCTGATTCCACATTACTTGTACCAGAATCAATGTTTTGAATCAGTCTGAAATGATGAGTCACTATCTGCTGCCTAGAAGCTGCATGATCACAAAGCTTTGACCTCGGTGACGACACAATCCCCAATCCTTACTGAACTATGAAACGTCTCTGTCTGGCAATGCAGTAGTGAGATAAGGAAACGTGAGGAACAACAGTGACACACACACACACACACACACACACACACACACACACACACACACACACACACACACACACACACACACACACACACACACACACACACAGACACACACACACACACACACACACACACACACACACACACACACACACACACACACACACACACACACACACACACACACACACACACACACACACACACACACATGAACGTTTGTTTGACTTAGTCAGAGTTGTCTTTCTGTCTACTGTCTCCAGACAGACAGTAAGTGGAGGTGGAGGAGGTCAGGGCTGATTGATAAATATACTGTGTCACTGGGGAACACAAGACAATACAGAGGCAGGTTGAAGCGGAGCCAGTCCTTAACACACTTGGCAGTGTGGGAATGCTGGTCTGTCTCTGGTGAGGAGTTATGTATAGGACCAGGAACATCTCCCTGTTGAAGCCTGTTACTCCCCTTCTCTCCTCAATGAGATAGATAGTGATGTGATGTGGACACCCAGTGCCTGGGTGCTGGTCTTGAGGGGAGAGGTAGAGGGGGTGTCAGATACAGAGGAGGCTGGGAGGGGAGGTGTTAGGCCTGGGTACGGAGGAGTACGTTAGCTGCACTAATTGAGCTACTGATTTGGGGGCCATCATGGGGCCATCGGGCACAGGGTCAATCTCAGCTCAACATACATTAGTCCCTCACCAGCTCACTTAGGATGGTAGAGTACAGAGGAGGAGTAAATAGGGGGAGAGAGAGAGAGAGGGTGAGGGGGATAAGGGTGAAGAGAGAGGGGAGAGAAACAGCGAGAGAAGGGTTGAGAGAGGAGAGAAACAGAGAGAGAAGGGTGGAGAGAGAGGAGAGAAACAGAGAGAGAAGGGTGGAGAGAGAGGAGAGAAACAGAGAGAGAAGGGTGGAGAGAGAGGAGAGAAACAGAGAGAGAAGGGTGGAGAGAGAGGAGAGAAACAGAGAGAGAAGGGTGTAGAGAGAGGAGAGAAACAGAGAGAGAAGGGTGGAGAGAGAGGAGAGAAACAGAGAGAGAAGGGTGGAGAGAGAGGAGAGAAACAGAGAGAGAAGGGTGTAGAGAGAGGAGAGAAACAGAGAGAGAAGGGTGGAGAGAGGAGAGAAACAGAGAGAGAAGGGTGTAGAGAGAGGAGAGAAACAGAGAGAGAAGGGTGGAGAGAGGAGAGAAACAGAGAGAGAAGGGTTGAGAGAGGAGAGAAACAGAGAGAGAAGGGTGTAGAGAGAGGAGAGAAACAGAGAGAGAGGGTGTAGAGAGAGGAGAGAAACAGAGAGAGAAGGGTTGAGAGAGGAGAGAAACAGAGAGAGAAGGGTGTAGAGAGAGGAGAGAAACAGAGAGAGAAGGGTGTAGAGAGAGGAGAGAAACAGAGAGAGAAGGGTTGAGAGAGGAGAGAAACAGAGAGAGAAGGGTGTAGAGAGAGGAGAGAAACAGAGAGAGAAGGGTGTAGAGAGAGGAGAGAAACAGAGAGAGAAGGGTTGAGAGAGGAGAGAAACAGAGAGAGAAGGGTGTAGAGAGAGGAGAGAAACAGAGAGAGAAGGGTGTAGAGAGAGGAGAGAAACAGAGAGAGAAGGGTTGAGAGAGGAGAGAAACAGAGAGAGAAGGGTGGAGAGAGAGGAGAGAAACAGAGAGAGAAGGGTGGAGAGAGGAGAAAACAGAGAGAGAAGGGTTGAGAGAGGAGAGAAACAGAGAGAGAAGGGTGTAGAGAGGAGAGAAACAGAGAGAGAAGGGTTGAGAGAGGAGAGAAACAGAGAGAGAAGGGTGTAGAGAGAGGAGAGAAACAGAGAGAGAAGGGTGTAGAGAGAGGAGAGAAACAGAGAGAGAAGGGTGGAGAGAGGAGAGAAACAGAGAGAGAAGGGTTGAGAGAGAGGAGAGAAACAGAGAGAGAAGGGTGTAGAGAGAGGAGAGAAACAGAGAGAGAAGGGTGGAGAGAGGAGAGAGAAACAGAGAGAGAAGGGTTGAGAGAGGAGAGAAACAGAGAGAGAAGGGTGTAGAGAGGAGAGAGAGAAACAGAGAGAGAAGGGTGTAGAGAGGAGAGAAACAGAGAGAGAAGGGTGGAGAGAGGAGAGAAACAGAGAGAGAAGGGTGTAGAGAGGAGAGAAACAGAGAGAGAAGGGTGTAGAGAGAGGAGAGAAACAGAGAGAGAAGGGTGTAGAGAGGAGAGAAACAGAGAGAGAAGGGTGTAGAGAGGGAGAGAAACAGAGAGAGAAGGGTGTAGAGAGGAGAGAAACAGAGAGAGAAGGGTGGAGAGAGAGGAGAGAAACAGAGAGAGAAGGGTGTAGAGAGGGAGAGAAACAGAGAGAGAAGGGTGTAGAGAGAGGAGAGAAACAGAGAGAGAAGGGTGGAGAGAGAGGAGAGAAACAGAGAGAGAAGGGTGGAGAGAGAGGAGAGAAACAGAGAGAGAAGGGTGTAGAGAGAGGAGAGAAACAGAGAGAGAAGGGTGGAGAGAGGAGAGAAACAGAGAGAGAAGGGTGGAGAGGAGAGGAGAGAAACAGAGAGAGAAGGGTGTAGAGAGAGGAGAGAAACAGAGAGAGAAGGGTGGAGAGAGGAGAGAAACAGAGAGAGAAGGGTTGAGAGAGGAGAGAAACAGAGAGAGAAGGGTGGAGAGAGGAGGAGAGAAACAGAGAGAGAAGGGTTGAGAGAGGAGAGAAACAGAGAGAGAAGGGTGTAGAGAGAGGAGAGAAACAGAGAGAGAAGGGTGGAGAGAGAGGAGGAGAAACAGAGAGAGAAGGGTGTAGAGAGAGGAGAGAAACAGAGAGAGAAGGGTGTAGAGAGAGGAGAGAAACAGAGAGAGAAGGGTGGAGAGAGAGGAGAGAAACAGAGAGAGAAGGGTGTAGAGAGAGGAGAGAAACAGAGAGAGAAGGGTGGAGAGAGAGGAGAAAACAGAGAGAGAAGGGTGTAGAGAGAGGAGAGAAACAGAGAGAGAAGGGTGGAGAGAGAGGAGAGAAACAGAGAGAGAAGGGTGTAGAGAGGAGAGAAACAGAGAGAGAAGGGTGGAGAGAGAGGAGAGAAACAGAAACAGAGAGAGGGTGTAGAGAGAAGAGAGAGAGAAACAGAGAGAGAAGGGTGGAGAGAGAGGAGAGAAACAGAGAGAGAAGGGTGTAGAGAGAGGAGAGAAACAGAGAGAGAAGGGTGGAGAGAGAGGAGAGAAACAGAGAGAGAAGGGTGTAGAGAGAGGAGAGAAACAGAGAGAGAAGGGTGGAGAGAGAGGAGAGAAACAGAGAGAGAAGGGTGGAGAGAGAGGAGAGAAACAGAGAGAGAAGGGTGTAGAGAGAGGAGAGAAACAGAGAGAGAAGGGTGGAGAGAAACAGAGAGAGAAGGGTGGAGAGAGAGGAGAGAAACAGAGAGAGAAGGGTGTAGAGAGAGGAGAGAAACAGAGAGAGAAGGGTGTAGAGAGAGAGAGAAACAGAGAGAGAAGGGTGGAGAGAGAGGAGAGAAACAGAGAGAGAAGGGTGTAGAGAGAGGAGAGAAACAGAGAGAGAAGGGTGGAGAGAGAGGAGAGAAACAGAGAGAGAAGGGTGTAGAGAGAGAGAGAGAAACAGAGAGAGAGGGTGGAGAGAGAGGAGAGAAACAGAGAGAGAAGGGTGTAGAGAGAGAGAGAGAAACAGAGAGAGAAGGGTGGAGAGAGGAGAGAAACAGAGAGAGAAGGGTTGAGAGAGGAGAGAAACAGAGAGAGAAGGGTAGAGGGTGTAGAGAGAGGAGAGAAACAGAGAGAGAAGGGTGTAGAGAGAGGAGAGAAACAGAGAGAGAAGGGTGTAGAGAGAGGAGAGAAACAGAGAAACAGAGAGAGGAGAGGGTGGAAGAGAGAGAGAGAGAAACAGAGAGAGAAGGGTGGAGAGAGAGGAGAGAAACAGAGAGAGAAGGGTGTAGAGAGAGGAGAGAAACAGAGAGAGAAGGGTGTAGAGAGAGGAGAGAAACAGAGAGAGAAGGGTTGAGAGAGGAGAGAAACAGAGAGAGAAGGGTGGAGAGAGAGGGTGAGGGGGATAAGGGTGAAGAGAGAGGGGAGAGAAACAGCGAGAGAAGGGTTGAGAGAGGAGAGAAACAGAGAGAGAAGGGTGTAGAGAGAGGAGAGAAACAGAGAGAGAAGGGTGGAGAGAGCAGAGAGAGGGTGAGGGGGATAAGGGTGAAGAGAGAGGGAGAAAACAGCGAGAGAAGGGTTGAGAGAGGAGAGAAACAGAGAGAGAAGGGTGGAGAGAGAGAGAGAGGGTGAGGGGGATAAGGGTGAAGAGAGAGAGGAGAGAAACAGAGAGAGAAGGGTGGAGAGAGAGAGAGAGGGTGAGGGGGATAAGGGTGAAGAGAGGGAGGGAGAGAGAAACAGCGAGAGAAGGGTTGAGAGAGGAGAGAAACAGAGAGAGAAGGGTGTAGAGAGGAGGAGAAAACAGAGAGAGAAGGGTGTAGAGAGAGGAGAGAAACAGAGAGAGAAGGGTGGAGAGAGAGGAGAGAAACAGAGAGAGAAGGGTGTAGAGAGAGGAGAGAAACAGAGAGAGAAGGGTGGAGAGAGAGGAGAGAAACAGAGAGAGAAGGGTGGAGAGAGAGGAGAGAAACAGAGAGAGAAGGGTGTAGAGAGAGGAGAGAAACAGAGAGAGAAGGGTGGAGAGAGAGGAGAGAAACAGAGAGAGAGGGTGGAGAGAGAGGAGAGAAACAGAGAGAGAAGGGTGGAGAGAGAGGAGAGAAACAGAGAGAGAAGGGTGGAGAGAGAGAGAGAAACAGAGAGAGAAGGGTGTAGAGAGAGGAGAGAAACAGAGAGAGAAGGGTTGAGAGAGGAGAGAAACAGAGAGAGAAGGGTGGAGAGAGAGGAGAGAAACAGAGAGAGAAGGGTGGAGAGAGAGGAGAGAAACAGAGAGAGAAGGGTGGAGAGAGAGGAGAGAAACAGAGAGAGAAGGGTGTAGAGAGAGAGAGAGAAACAGAGAGAGAAGGGTTGAGAGAGGAGAGAAACAGAGAGATAAGGGTGGAGAGAGAGGAGAGAAACAGAGAGAGAAGGGTGGAGAGAGAGGAGAGAAACAGAGAGAGAAGGGTGGAGAGAGAGGAGAGAAACAGAGAGAGAAGGGTTGAGAGAGAGGAGAGAAACAGAGAGAGAAGGGTGGAGAGAGAGGAGAGAAACAGAGAGAGAAGGGTGTAGAGAGAGGAGAGAAACAGAGAGAGAAGGGTGTAGAGAGAGGAGAGAAACAGAGAGAGAAGGGTGTAGAGAGAGGAGAGAAACAGAGAGAGAGAAGGGTGTAGAGAGAGGAGAGAAACAGAGAGAGAAGGGTGTAGAGAGAGGAGAGAAACAGAGAGAGAAGGGTGGAGAGAGAGGAGAGAAACAGAGAGAGAAGGGTGTAGAGAGAGGAGAGAAACAGAGAGAGAAGGGTGTAGAGAGAGGAGAGAAACAGAGAGAGAAGGGTTGAGAGAGGAGAGAAACAGAGAGAGAAGGGTGGAGAGAGAGGAGAGAAACAGAGAGAGAAGGGTGGAGAGAGAGGAGAGAAACAGAGAGAGAAGGGTGGAGAGAGAGGAGAGAAACAGAGAGAGAAGGGTGGAGAGAGAGGAGAGAAACAGAGAGAGAAGGGTGGAGAGAGAGGAGAGAAACAGAGAGAGAAGGGTGGAGAGAGAGGAGAGAAACAGAGAGAGAAGGGTGGAGAGAGAGGAGAGAAACAGAGAGAGAAGGGTGGAGAGAGAGGAGAGAAACAGAGAGAGAAGGGTGGAGAGAGAGGAGAGAAACAGAGAGAGAAGGGTGGAGAGAGAGGAGAGAAACAGAGAGAGAAGGGTGTAGAGAGAGGAGAGAAACAGAGAGAGAAGGGTGTAGAGAGGAGAGAAACAGAGAGAGAAGGGTGTAGAGAGAGGAGAGAAACAGAGAGAGAAGGGTGTAGAGAGAGGAGAGAAACAGAGAGAGAAGGGTGGAGAGAGAGGAGAGAAACAGAGAGAGAAGGGTGGAGAGAGAGGAGAGAAACAGAGAGAGAAGGGTGTAGAGAGAGGAGAGAAACAGAGAGAGAAGGGTGTAGAGAGAGGAGAGAAACAGAGAGAGAAGGGTGGAGAGAGAGGAGAGAAACAGAGAGAGAAGGGTGGAGAGAGAGGAGAGAAACAGAGAGAGAAGGGTTGAGAGAGGAGAGAAACAGAGAGAGAAGGGTGGAGAGAGCGGAGAGAAACAGAGAGAGAAGGGTGGAGAGAGAGGAGAGAAACAGAGAGAGAAGGGTTGAGAGAGGAGAGAAACAGAGAGAGAAGGGTGGAGAGAGAGGAGAGAAACAGAGAGAGAAGGGTGTAGAGAGAGGAGAGAAACAGAGAGAGAAGGGTGGAGAGAGGGAGAGAAACAGAGAGAGAAGGGTGGAGAGAGAGGAGAGAAACAGAGAGAGAAGGGTTGAGAGAGGAGAGAAACAGAGAGAGAAGGGTGTAGAGAGAGGAGAGAAACAGAGAGAGAAGAGGGTTGAGAGAGGAGAGAAACAGAGAGAGAAGGGTGGAGAGAGAGGAGAGAAACAGAGAGAGAAGGGTGGAGAGAGAGGAGAGAAACAGAGAGGTGGTTAGATGGAAAGAGAGGAGAGACAGAGAGGTGGTTAGATGGAAAGAGAGGAGAGACACAGAGAGGTGGTTAGATGGAAAGAGAGGAGAGACAGAGAGGTGGTTAGATGGAAAGAGAGGAGAGACACAGAGAGGTGGTTAGATGGAAAGAGAGGAGAGACACAGAGAGGTGGTTAGATGGAAAGAGAGGAGAGACACAGAGAGGTGGTTAGATGGAAAGAGAGGAGAGACACAGAGAGGTGGTTAGATGGAAAGAGAGGAGAGACAGAGAGGTGGTTAGATGGAAAGAGAGGAGAGACACAGAGAGGTGGTTAGATGGAAAGAGAGGAGAGACAGAGAGGTGGTTAGATGGAAAGAGAGGAGAGACACAGAGAGATGGTTAGATGGAAAGAGAGGAGAGAAAAGACTCACTGCTCTATTTCCTGCAGGCAGGGCATGGAGGGAGAGTGAGAGATATATGTTTGTCCTGAAATGACCTGATAATGATGTTCTTGTCAGTCATAATCTCCTAGTGGTGTTCCGGGGGGGTGGGAGAGGGAGGGTAGCAGTGGTGTCGTCCGCAGCAGTGGACTCCTGTATGGACAGAGAGCCAAGCCCAGATCCAGCCAGACAGCACTCAATCCATTCCTCACAGTCATTTCCAATACAGTTAATAATAAGAGCACATTATTTTTCCAGCAGCCCGTCTGAAGCAGCACTCACATAAAAGATGAAATGAGAGGTAGACGAAAGGGTATGTCATTCCTCCTCTTCTCTCCTCCCCTCCCTCCTTTCTCCCTCGTTCACTCATTTACGTCGCCCATTATCCGTGTATATTGAAAGCAACAGAGATGAAGGGAGAGGAGAAAAAAACAACTCAAAGAGAGAAAAAAAGAACATAAAAAAAAGACAGAAAGGCGAACAAACGTTTGAATCAATTACATCCTCAAGAATCTATCATTTGCATCGGTATCTGTTCAGAACCCGAACAAACGCCAGATGCCTTTGTGTCCAGTTATTTATAGTTTTTTCCCCCTCATAATTGAGCAGGAAATGTCTCATTTGCATAGAGTGATTATTGTTGATTGTTTATCTGGCCGTCAGGACGTTTCAATATTCGAAGGATGACAGGTTGTCAAGTACTTAAAACTCATTTATTTGGTGGAAATTTGCATGTAATTTGTCGGTAATGAGGGGATGTCTGTCTGCCTGCGTCCGTGGATCAGAGCCCAAACAGCAATGCTGCGGGGAACAGGGGGAGTCTGACTGGCATTCCTCCACTCTAGAGACAGCTAACTAGGCCTCCATCCTCACTAACTACCACAGTACTGAGGGGATGCTAACGCTAGCTAGCACTATAAAGACTGCTAGGCTTCATCTTCACTCAGTAACTACTGGGGGACATGCTAATGCTAGCTAGCACTCTGACGACAGCTAGGCCCCATCCTCAGTCACCAGTGTGGGTAGGCTAATGCTAGCTAACTAGCGCCAGACCTACCAGGCCTACGAGGGTTTGAATGGAATCTACAGTAAATCTCACCAGTCTACCTGTGAACATGTAGAAAACCAGAGGGAGTCTTTTATTAAGGTGAACAGATACAAAACACACATGTTGGTGTCATTGTTAATCAAATCTGTCCGTTGGCCTCCTCTTTCCGTTCCTTCCCCGACATGGCTCTGATTGTCTCCTAAACGAACGAGGAAGTAGAGAGGAGAGTTTGTGTCCCCCTTTGAAAGTGTGACTAATTGTGTTTTATGAACAAACAGAACGGAGAGCAGATGACGGCCGTGTTTGGCGTTTGGTGGCGGCGTGGACGGGAGCGGCCGCTCCCACTGGGCTTTGCTGCTGTTTGTTGTTGGTAACTGTACTGCCTTTCATTATCTCTCCTCCACTCATCTTTCATCTGTTAACGTGCCGGGCTAGCCACGTTAATGAGCAAACACAGCTGGAGAGGACCTGGAACACGTGGCTTGAACTTTTGCTATTATGTGTTTGATTTGATCAAATCCCATCCAATCCATTCACCTGTTGTAAGAAGGGGAAATAGTTTGAGAAAACAGAAATTGAGAAGGTTGAATTTGACAGAAATGTGCCTGTGCGATGATGTGGGAAGTGAACTTGAGTTCTTACTGCAGTGTATGAAACTTTGAGGGAGCTTTAAAACATTCAGTGTGTTCTACCTGCAGCACAAGGTCGTCTTCAAAGGAGAAATGAACTCTGCACCGACCGACTGACTGACTGACTGACTGCATGGGAAAATGTAGCACAGCAGCTCAACTCTAACACTCCATCACAGTACTGCTGCGTGTGACCAGCTCAAAGTCACAGTCTGAACTCCAAGGTTAAACGCTCGCTGCTGTATTTTCCCTCTTAAATATATATCTGTCCCTGAAACCCAGTCCTGAGCTACACTACCTGTGACTGTGAGCCACTCAGTGTGTGTGTGCGTGCGTGCGTGCCTGCGTGCGTGTGTGTGTGACTTTTATAGGGTGAGTGAGGATAATCGGCCCCTGTGCGCAGAAATAAAAGGGCGGGTCAGAGTTTTAAAGAGAAGCAATGTGTTTCCATCCCTGGTTAATAGTGATGAAGAGGACCCTTGTGACACAACCTGAGAACTTTAAAAGACCTTAGAGGAGGTTGCCATCACTGTCCTAATGCCTGCCTTCCTCTCTGCCTGCCTGCCTGACTGTCTGCCTGCCTTCCTCTCTGCCTGTCTGCCTGCCTGCCTGCCTCTCTGCCTGTCTGCCTTCCTTCCTCTCTGCCTGTCTGCCTTCCTTCCTCTCTGCCTGCCTGTCTGCCTGCCTGCCTGCCTGCCTGCCTGCCTGCCTTCCTCTTTGCCTGCCTGCCTATCTGCCTGCCTGCCTGCCTGCCTGCCTGCCTGCCTGCCTGCCTGCCTGCCTGCCTGCCTGCCTTCCTCTTTGCCTGTCTGCCTGCCTGCCTGTCTGCCTTCCTCTTTGCCTGCCTGCCTGCCTGTCTGCCTTCCTCTTTGCCTGCCTGCCTGTCTGCCTGTCTGCCTTCCTCTTTGCCTGCCTGCCTATCTGCCTTCCTCTCTGCCTGCCTGCCTGCCTGCCTGCCTGTCTGCCTTCCTCTTTGCCTGT
>NC_068457.1:19495837-19503337 GCF_023373465.1 Oncorhynchus keta | reverse complement strand
TCCTCACCTTCTCTCTTTCTGTAACTCTCTCTCCTCACCTTCTCTCTTTCTGTAACTCTCTCTCCCCACCTTCTCTCTTTCTGTAACTCTCTCTCCCACCTTCTCTCTTTCTGTAACTCTCTCCCCCACCTTCTCTCTTTCTGTAACTCTCTCTCCCCACCTACTCTCTTTCTGTAACTCTCTCTCCCCACCTTCTCTCTTTCTGTAACTCTCTCCCCACCTTCTCTCTTTCTGTAACTCTCTCTTTCTTTAACTCTCTCTCCCACCTTCTCTCTTTCTGTAACTCTCTCTCCTCACCTTCTCTCTTTCTGTAACTCTCTCTCCCCACCTTCTCTCTTTCTGTAACTCTCTCTCCCACCTTCTCTCTTTCTGTAACTCTCTCCCCCACCTTCTCTCTTTCTGTAACTCTCTCTCCCCACCTACTCTCTTTCTGTAACTCTCTCTCCCCACCTTCTCTCTTTCTGTAACTCTCTCCCCACCTTCTCTCTTTCTGTAACTCTCTCTCCCCACCTTCTCTCTTTCTGTAACTCTCTCTCCCCACCTTCTCTCTTTCTGTAACTCTCTCCCACCTTCTCTCTTTCTGTAACTCTCTCCCCACCTTCTCTCTTTCTGTAACTCTCTCTCCCCACCTTCTCTCTTTCTGTAACTCTCTCTCCCCACCTTCTCTCTTTCTGTAACTCTCTCTCCCCACCTTCTCTCTTTCTGTAACTCTCTCCCCACCTTCTCTCTTTCTGTAACTCTCTCCCCACCTTCTCTCTTTCTGTAACTCTCTCTCCCCACCTTCTCTCTTTCTGTAACCCTCTCTCCCCACCTACTCTCTTTCTGTAACTCTCTCTCCCACCTTCTCTCTTTCTGTAACTCTCTCTCCTCACCTTCTCTCTTTCTGTAACTCTCTCTCCCCACCTTCTCTCTTTCTGTAACTCTCTCTCCCACCTTCTCTCTTTCTGTAACTCTCTCTCCTCACCTTCTTTCTTTCTGTAACTCTCTCTCCCCACCTTCTCTCTTTCTGTAACTCTCTCTCCTCACCTTCTCTCTTTCTGTAACTCTCTCTCCCCACCTTCTCTCTTTCTGTAACTCTCTCCCCACCTTCTCTCTTTCTGTAACTCTCTCTCCCACCTTCTCTCTTTCTGTAACTCTCTCTCCCACCTTCTCTCTTTCTGTAACTCTCTCTCCCACCTTCTCTCTTTCTGTAACTCTCTCTCCTAACCTTCTCTCTTTCTGTAACTCTCTCTCCTCACCTTGTCTCTTTCTGTAACTCTCTCTCCCACCTTCTCTCTTTCTGTAACTCTCTCTCCCACCTTCTCTCTTTCTGTAACTCTCTCCCCCACCTTCTCTCTTTCTGTAACTCTCTCCTAACCTTCTCTCTTTCTGTAACTCTCTCTCCTCACCTTGTCTCTTTCTGTAACTTTCTCTCCCCACCTTGTCTCTTTCTGTAACTCTCTCTCCCCACCTTCTCTCTTTCTGTAACTCTCTCTCCCCACCTTCTCTCTTTCTGTTACTCTATCTCCCCACCTTCTCTCTCCCCACCTCTCTCTCCCCACCTTCTCTCTTTCTGTTACTCTATCTCCCCACCTTCTCTCTCCCCACCTCTCTCTCCCCACCTTCTCTCTTTCTGTTACTCTCTCTCCCCACCTTCTCTCTTTCTGTTACTCTATCTCCCCACCTTCTCTCTCCCCACCTCTCTCTCCCCACCTTCTCTCTTTCTGTTACTCTCTCTCCCCACCTTCTCTCTTTCTGTAACTCTCTCTCCCCACCTTCTCTCTTTCTGTTACTCTATCTCCCCACCTTCTCTCTCCCCACCTTCTCTCTCCCCACCTCTCTCTCCCTTACTCTTTCTTTTAACGCTCTCTTTAACACTCTCTCTCTTTTTAACTCTTTAACTCTCTCTCTCCTCTCTCCAGTAATAGCACCAGGTTTGGGTGTGTGTGTGATTTATTCAATGTTTTTTTAGGAGTTTTTGCATAAAAGAACTGAAAACTTTGAACTGGAGTACAAAGCCATGTATATTTGGGTCACACGTTTTACCAGTCTCTTCCTTTTGAGAGAATTTTCTTAGTGTGTGTGTGTGTGTGTGCCTGCGTGCGTGCATGCGTGCGTGTGCGCACGTCGCACATGTCTTGTGGCTTGGTCGACTCCTCTCCTCCACATTCGTCCTTGAAGTGAGTATCAGCGGGATGCCCAGATCCAAGGGGAGGCAGTCGAGAGGAGAGAGAGGGGAGGCAGGGGGAGTTGAGAGGAGAGAGAGGGGAGGCAGGGGGAGTTGAGAGGAGAGAGAGGGGAGGCAGGGGGAGTTGAGAGGAGAGAGAGGGGAGGCAGGGGGAGTTGAGAGGAGAGAGAGGGGAGGCAGGGGGAGTTGAGAGGAGAGAGAGGGGAGGCAGGGGGAGTTGAGAGGAGAGAGGGGAGGTACGGTGCAGAGGGGTTGGGAGCTAAATAATGGATGATTTCTTATTGAAATAAAGGCTGGGCTACAGAAAAACAGAGAGAGAGGCCATGTCATTACCGTGGAAACATTGCACTCCCCATAGCCAGCTCGGCAGAGCAGATGAGAGCAGATCAGGAAGCTATACTGTCGTCAGATATGTCACCCCGAATCACACTTTTTGATCATCACGATTTCATTGGTTGAACCTATTTTTTGTCAAATCAAATCAGGCATTAATGTAGCGTTTTGAAATCTGATAATGAGAAATGTTTATTACATCAGCATATACTGAGTCATGCAAAGACATGTTCTCTTAGCACTGTTGCTCTTCCTCTATGATGGGAGTGGTCCTCCTGACCTGCCTGCATCTAACTACACTCCATCTGATTGACTCAGCAGTCACTGTTACTTCCACAGAACTAGTCTGGCTCACTGCCAAGCCAGGGGAATATGGGGTGACAGCCATGCCTCTGACACCACTCATTCCAGATGCACTAACATGCTATCACGGCTTATTGTGAAATAGGCACAAATGACTTCTTCCAAATGTGTGACAGCCACACGAAAAAGGGGTTAGGGTTAGCTGTTAAGGTTATGGGTTAGTTAACATGCTAGCTCAGTAGTTAAAGGGTTAATGTCAGGGTTAAGGTTAGGGGAAGGGTTAGCTAACATGCTAAGTAGCTGCAAAGACTAAAAAGTAGTGAATAGTTGCAAAAGTTGTGTCACGTTCTGACCATAGTTCTGTTATTTTATTCTCTGTTTTAGTATGGTCAGGGCGTGAGTTGGGGTGGACAGTATGTTTGTTTTTCTATGTTGGTTTTTGAGTTCGGCCTGGTATGGTTCTCAATCAGAGGCAGCTGTCAATTGTTGTCTCTGATTGAGAATCATACTTAGGTAGCCTGGGTTTCACTGTGTGTTTGTGGCTGTTTGTTTCCGTGTGAGTGTTTGGGCCACACGGTACTGTTTCGGTTTTATAAATTCACGTTGTCATTTATTGTTTAGTGTTCTGAGTTTTAATTAAACATCATCATGAACACTTACCACGCTGGGCTTTGGTCCTCCTCACCTTCTTCCACCGACGACAACCCTTACAAGTTGCTAATTAGCTAGAAATGATAAAGGTGTCCGTGTTGAGATTGAGTTATACGGTCACCCATCCACCCCAACCAACCTCCCTCCTATTGTCTTCCCTTACAAAAAAAGATTGCAGTCAGAGTGCAGTATAACTGCAGTGCACTGCAATTACTGCCTCCAAAACATCACAGTCAACTGCATTTACTGCACTTTTACTTTCAAAACTGCAATATTTTTTGTAAAGGATAAGTAACTTGCTGTCTTTATCTGTGATTGAAATGATTTGTATAGAAAATTGTGTACAGGACACAAAAAGAAAAACTTTTTGGTGTGCCTGTCACGAATTTCCAATAAGCAATTTGTGTCTATTTCACAATCATCTGTGACACTGGGTTGGCGTTTGCAGCACTTTGCTGGCTCTGTCACTCCTCAGGACACCATGCACTCAGCATACACTATGTACCCTAATGCCTAACGCAAACATCCAACACATTCACAACTGATGGTGTGGCAAAATTAGCAAACTTTTAATTGAAGTCAAAGCGCCCTGTAACACGGGTGTCAGGAGTCAAGAAATGACATTGCTGAGGTGTCACGTTTGGCTTGAATTTGTTGACTGTGTTGCAAAGCTGACATAGTATTCTTCGTGAGCTGTGATGTTGGAGCACACGATGGAGAAAAGTTTCTAACGTACCAAAGCATAAACACAAAATTTATGGTTGTTTTGGAAAGCTCACAAGTCACGGTTATAAAGCTCCTAACTTATTCATTTAAGTCAAACTAAGCCGGAAACGGTGGGATGCAGTTTAACACTTGCAATGTTAACAGTAATTAAAATGGGGAAAGGAGTATGCTGCCATGCTACTGGCTTGGAGAATGATGTTTTAGCCAGACATATGGTTACGATAATTATTCCCAGGACTACAAGAGAAACAAATAAACACACACTAAACAAACACAGGGCCCAGCTGAGGACCGCGGGGCAGAACTGCATTCTGGGGAGGCACCCAAAAAGCAAACGCCAGATCTTATCTGCCCTGACCCGGGCAGACTTTGAGCCGCGGAGGAAGAAGAGGATGGGAGGAAGACAGCGAGGCAGCACGGAGGAAGAAGAGGATGGGAGGAAGACAGCGAGGCAGCACGGAGGAAGAAGAGGATGGGAGGAAGACAGCAAGGCAACACGGGGGAAGAAGAGGATGGGAGGAAGACAGCGAGGCAGCACGGAGGAAGAAGAGGATGGGAGGAAGACAGCGAGGCAGCACGGAGGAAGAAGAGGATGGGAGGAAGACAGCGAGGCAGCACGGGGGAAGAAGAGGATGGGAGGAAGACAGCGAGGCAGCACGGAGGAAGAAGAGGATGGGAGGAAGACAGCGAGGCAGCACGGAGGAAGAAGAGGATGGGAGGAAGACAGCGAGGCAGCACGGAGGAAGAAGAGGATGGGAGGAAGACAGCGAGGCAGCACGGAGGAAGAAGAGGATGGGAGGAAGACAGCAAGGCAACACGGGGGAGAGGGAGAATGGAGGGATGAAAAAAGTGATGGAGGTGTTCCGGCGTGAACTCTCCCTGGGGAACTTTTCCGAATTAGAATTCTATCGGCTTCTCCCAAACAAAAACTCAACGGTCTGGTTTCAGTTGGGGAACATCGGCCTGTTACCATGTGTATCTAGCAAGAGGGATGCAGCAGACAATAGTCATGATATTAAGTACATCCCAGAAATATCCCCTTATAAAACTTGATATATGACTATTACTGTGTTGTGTATTACCCATGTTGTCCCTGACAATACAGTATTAAACAATACGCTTCAGCCTCTAAGCTGCCTCTGAAATGAACACCCCAAGCAAACGGGTATGACAGGCCTGGGAAAGACCTTGAGATAGCTTTCCCCATTTTCTCTTTTCCTTCCTCTGTGGTTTAGTGTTTAAAAAGAACAGAGGGATGGCAGAACTGTTGTCGTGGAGCCCAGCGGAGTCTAAATAGAAATGGTTGGTTATTGTGGTGTGGTGGGGAAAACAAGGGGTAATTCTCTCTCTCTCTCTCTCTCAGCAGAAGCAGGGAAGGATGCGGGGGGGGGACAGAAGGGAATAGCAGTTAATAAGGCGATGGGTGAAAGGCTTTGTGAAAGCTCCCCGTGGTGCTGGGCTGTAATGGAGATAAGCGCGCTGCGTTGTTGTCTCACAAAAATCAACAAAGGGAACATGCGATGGAAGATTTGCGCAGCGCTCCCCAGTGAAAAGCGGGTTTCATGGCGCCGTAATGTTTAGCCGCATTAGGAATCATTAGGCCTGCATGCCACCGAAGGGGAACAGCGCCAGACTCCAGAACGGCAGGCATCACACACACACCCGTGCCCCAGTTTACGCCGTTTCAAAAGCCGGCCGTAATCCACCCCTAAACTCGCTTCCCCGTTCACCTTCTGATGTGGGGAAATCTTAGAAAGAGATTTCTGTTTTCAAGCCAATGGGAAATAGGAACCGTTGCCTGTTTGTTTGTTTAGCTGAAGATTTTGGCTAATCTACATCCCTGTGTATTCTGATCTGCTGGATAGATAAGGCCGGCTGGTCTGTGTTCTTAGTAACAGCAGGTGCTTGCCTAGCATGGGCAGTGGGTAGCTGGTGGATGTTAGAGCCGGCCGGCCAGACATGCATAAACTGCTGGTGCCCTATGTAGGCAGGCTGATAATGGAATGAATGCTGAGTTCACAGGCTCTGTTGGTCTTTTCCCCCGGCCGGTTATTATAATTCTCTGCAACAAAATTCTAGCTAGCTATGGAACAAGTTGATTTCTAGAATCTTGGTTAGCAGAAAAAGGTCAAGAGAGGGAAGATGGAAAAAGACCCAGTGATACACAGTAACTTGCCAGAGACTGTTTGTTACACTGGAGGAAGGAAGGAAGGAAGGAAGGAAGGAAGGAAGGAAAGGAAGGAAGGAAGGAAGGAAGGAAGGAAGGAAGGAAGGAAGGAAGGAAGGAAGGAAGGAAGGAAGGAAGGAAGGAAGGAAGGAAGGAAGGAAGGAAGGAAGGAAGGAAGGAAGGAAGGAAGGAAGGAAGGAAGGAAGGAACAGCTTTCCAGGAAGGCCTAGCCCAGCTCAGCTGTAATGGATGCCGTGGGCTTGCTGTCCAGGTACTTCACATCCTGCCTTTGATAGCAAGTCACTGAAACACAGTGCATGGAGGTCAGGCCCCACTGTCTGGGGACCTATTAGGGGCTAACAGTGAGCTAGATGGCCCACACAGCACTCTGCTCCATACTGCAGGCACTAAGTACACTAAGTACCCCAACCCCAGCGCCACATCTGATCTGGGGCCAGCCAGAGCGGTGCTTGGGGACCGCTCCTCCTGAACCGTCATTTGTCTCAGACCATCGCCAGCCAGCAGCGCCTGCGGTCGAATTAAGCCTTGATCTATGGGAAAGGCCACAGTACTGGCCTCTCTCACTGCTGCTACTGCCTCCCCTATGAGGGTTAGCTACACCACTGGTCTATTAGAGAAGGGCTCCGTGTCCACAGCCACTCACTAAGAATATCTTACAGATAACGATAGTAAAACTACAAAGCAATATGGTTTGATATTGATATGGTGTTTCTGTTTCCGGCCCATGGGAGCTTTGTTATCCACACTGTTCTGTTCTTACTGTAGTTCCCAGAGACTCCCTTTGCTGTCTGTTTCTAATGCTTAGTTGTGACAGTGATTTGAAGGGATGAAGCCATCACTAACGAGTGCACACCTGTCAGTAACGCGCTGTATTTTGGTGTTGAATAAAAACATCAGCATCACAACACAGTGTTTCAGTGAATTGATATCGAAGCACGTTAATTGATTTAAAAAAAAATAGGCAATTCAGTTAAGAACAAATTCTTATTTACAATGACGGCCTATCCCGGCCAAACCCAGACCCGGACAACGCTGTGCGCCGCCCTATAGAACTCCCAATCACGGCTGGATGTGATACAGCCCAGGATCAAACCAGGGTCTGCAGTTACAGTTCTTGCACTGAAATGCAGTG